>NC_069503.1:1025119874-1025247698 GCF_027579735.1 Bombina bombina | reverse complement strand
ACTAAAGTGCTAAAAAGTACACTAACACCCATAAACTACCTATTAACCCCTAAACTGAGGCCCTCCCGCATCGCAAACACTAAAATAAATGTATTAACCCCTAATCTGCCACACTCCCACATCGTAAACACTAGTTAAATATTATTAACCCCTAATCTGCTGTCCCTAACATCGCCGCAACCTACATTACTGCTATTAACCCTTAATCTGCTGCCCCCAAAATCGCCGCCACTATACTAAAGTTATTAACCCCTAAACCTAACCCTAAGTCTAACCCTAACCCTAACACCCACTAACTTTAACATAATTAAAATAAATCTAAATAAAGCTTACAATTAATACCTAAACAATTCCTATTTAAAACTAAATACCTATAAAATATACCCTAAGCTAGCTACAATATAACTAACAGCTAAGTTTGTATTTATTTTAATTAGGTAGAATAGTTAGTAAATAGTTATTAACTTTTTACTAACTACCTAGCTAAAATAAATACAAATTTACCAGTAAAATAAAACCTAACCTGTCTTACAGTTAAAGCTAACATTACACTAAATTTAAATAAATTAAATTAACAAAATACAATTAACTAAATTACAAAAATAAAAAACAAACTATCAAATATTTAAACTAATTAGACCTAATCTAATAGCCCTATCAAAATAAAAAAGCCCCCCCCCCCCCAAATAAAAAAACCCTAGCCTAAAATAAACTGCCAATTGTTGTGGGGCATTGCTCCAAAGAAATCAGCTCTTTTACCTGTAAAAAATACAAACAACCCCCCAACAGTAAAACCCACCACCCACACAACCAAAACCCCAAATAAAATCCTATCTTAAAAAACCTAAGCTCCCCATTGCCCTGAAAAGGGCATTTGGATGACATTGCCCTTAAAAGGGCATTTAGCTATTTTTCAGCCAAACCCTAAGCTAAAAATAAAACCCACCCAATAAACCCTTAAAAAAAAAAAAACTAACACTAACCCCCCAAGATCCAATTACATTTTTTGAAGACCGGATATCCATCCTCAACAAAGCCGGGAGAAGTCTTCATCCAGGCAGCAAGAAGTCCTCAACGAAGCCGGGAGAAGTCTTCATCCAAGCGGCAAGAAGTGGTCCTCCAGATGGGCAGAAGTCTTCATCCAGACGGCATCTTCTATCTTCATCTTTCCGACGCGGAGCGGCTCCATCTTCAAGACATCCGGCACGGAGCATCCGCCATCTTGGATGATGTCCCTTAAAGAAACCTTCATTCTTGAAGAGCCATCGACAGAAGAGGATGCTCTGTGCAGGATGTCTTGAAAATGGAGCTGCTCTGGTAGGAAGGATGAAGATAGAAGATGCCGTCTGGATGAAGACTTCTGTCCGTCTGGAGGACCACTTCTTGCCGCTTGGATGAAGACTTCTCCCTGCTTCGTTGAGGATGGATGTCCAGTCTTCAAAAACTGTAAGTGGATCTTCGGGGGTTAGTGTTAGTTTTTTTTTAAGGGTTATTGGGTGGGTTTTATTGCTAGCTTAGGGTTTGGGCTGAAAAAAGAGCTATATGCCCTTTTAAGGGCAATGCCCATCCAAAGGGCATTTTCAGGGCAATGGGGAGCTTAGGTTTTTTTAGTTAGGGTTTTATTTGGGGGGTTGGTTGTGTGGGTGGTGGGTTTTACTGTTGGGGGGTTGTTTGTATATTTTTTTTACAGGTAAAAGAGCTGATTTCTTAGGGGCAATGTCCTGCAAAAGGCCCTTTTAAGGGCCATTGGTAGTTTAGTTTAGGCTAGGGTTTTTTTATTTTGGGGGCTTTTTTATTTTGATAGGGCTATTAGATTAGGTGTAATTAGTTTAAATATTTGATCATTTTTATTTTGTGTAATTTAGTGTTTTGTTAGGGTTTATTGTATAGGTAAGTATTTAGTTTTAAAAAGGAATTATTTAGGTGTCAATTGTAATTTTTATTTAGATTTATTTTAATTATGTTAAAGTTAGTGGGTGTTAGGGTTAGGGTTAGACTTAGGGTTAGGTTTAGGTGTTAATAACTTTAGTATAGTGGCAGCGATTTTGGGGGCAGCAGATTAGGGGTTAATAAGTGTAGGTAGGTAGCAACGACATTGGGTGTGGCAGATTAGGGGTTAATAAGTGTAGGTAGGTAGCGACGACATTGGGTGCGGCAGATTAGGGGTTAATAAGTGTAGGTAGGTAGCGATGACATTGGGAACGGCAGATTAAGGGGTAATAAGTGTAGGTAGGTAGCGATGACATTGGGGATGGCAGATTAGGGGTTAATAAGTGAAATGTAGGTTGTGGCGATGTCGGGGGGCGGCAGATTAGGGGTTAATAAGTGTAATGTAGGTGTTGGTGATGTCAGAGGCTGCAGATTAGGGGTTAATAAGTGTAATGTAGGTGTCTGCGATGTCAGGGGCGGCAGATTAGGGATGGTTAGACTTGTGGTTTATGTTAGGTGTAAACATAACTTTTCTTTCCCCATAGGAATCAATGGGGCTGCATTACAGAGCTTAACGCTCCTTTATTGTAGGTGTTAGGCTTTTTTTTTAGCCGGCTCTACCCATTGATGTCTATGGGGAAATCGTGCACGAGCACGTAAAACCAGCTCATAGCAGCACTGGTATTTGTGTGTGGTATGGAGCTATAATTTGCTCAACGCTGAGCAAAAAAAACCTGTAATAGCAGCGCTATAGGGAGGTGAGCGGTGGAAATAACTTGCAAGTTAGCACCGAGCCACTCATAACGCAAAACTCGTAATCTAGCCGTTTATTAGTAGTTAACATAAAAACAGTACTACTGTCCTAACAGTGCTGGGCTTTAATGCCGAAGGACGGCATGGAACGTCCTACCATATAAGGCATCCTCCAGCCTCCCCTTTTTTAACAAACTCAAAATCAGACTTTTTTTCATGTTAAAGTGCAACACGCAAATATCTGTGTTTTGCACTTTTTTTTAAATAGTTTTTATTGAGGCAAATTCGAAAAGACATAAAGAAATTCAGTAAAATACAATATGTAAGCTTAGCGAGGATGACAATGGAAAAGTGTTTTAAAACAACAAAAATATTACTAGATATCATGTTCTGTATAGGTCGTTGTTGGCACAAATATTATAGTGCCTTGTCTTTTGTTGTTGTTGAGATACAGTATATATAAAGTCATATTTCCCCATAACAAACAATGAAACCACTAGCATAATGTTTCCCCTAATACTAGATATAGGCCTCTCATGGACCTCTCAAGAGACAGCAGTAACTAAGGGGGGGGGGGGGGGGGGGCTAAGGGGAGGATGAACAAGATATAGGGTATTCGAGGGATGCGTTTTCCTTTGTTTACCAAAGTAAACTAAATATAGGGTGGGCAGTATTGTCATATAAAGGGATGACTGATCTAGATGGTGGTGTAATAGCAAATTTATTTCAAAATCTGTATATTTAGGGTAATACTTTCCAAATAGAGAAACTGTCATAATTCCTAATTTTTATAATAGTAGCAGAGATATCGGGATCTTATAAAAAGAGAATTATGGTCCAAAGCTGATGGGAAGTAAATGAGTAAAAAGGATCCCTGTATCCCATGAACATTTTGAAGAGTATAATATAAATAAAGTAAGAACATTAGCTTATTCCAATATGGTTTATGCATTTAAACTAACTAGCTCTACTCCTGTTAAGAGCATCCAGAGTCCTATGTGTCAGTGCTAGCCTAGTAAATTTCACTATTCATTAAATAAGTCAGTTGGTACATACTAAACAAGTTCTTATGTGAAGACTGGAGACTTAGTCACCCAGGGAATTGGAATAAGAGCTATACAGGTACAAATTCCCTGTGACTGTTAAGGAGAGTAGCTAAACAACTTTGCATTGTAGTCTAATAGAGTACTCTTTAGTTTTATATGATCATTAAAGACCATACTATAAGGTATAAATGTGGAATATAGCCTAAGAGATATATGCACACAATCAGGTAACTATAACCATATTTAACACTCCCAGCCAGAAGAGCTATAAAAGCCATACATGTAAAAATATCTTCAATTCTGAACTATTAAGTAATTTCCAAAAAAGGGCAAAGCTATCACCCTATATAATAACAACATGACTATTAAAATAGTTAAATTTATAGAGGGCACAAAGTACAGTAGGACTCACAATTCAATCATGAAACATGAAAATAAATACTAAATTGAAACTTGAATTTGAAGATTTATTTTAATGGGTATCCGAAAAGGAATGTGGGACACCTATGTACCTCAAATCAAAGGTGGGAGATACGTAGGTGTTAGATATTGAGAGGGAAGATACTATATAGGTTTGCAAAGTCTGCATATGTGTGCCAGCAGTATTGGAAAAATGTTTTACATTCCCCTGAGGGGAGTTAGGCTATGTAATAGTAATTATAAGTACTGGCACCTATAAAAGGGAATTTAAGGGGATGAGCCAGGCAACATATATTTCCTCACCATCTCGGCCGCAGGTGATGGAGAGGCGGTCTGATATTATGACAACCTAGTAGGAAGTGAATAGCTGCTGATGGCTATGATATTCCTAAAAAGGTGTAAATACAGTTTAAAATGAATAATACACATAAGTAACATATAGCAAAAGTAAAAGACCAAAAATTGTGTGAACCTGACCAAACTTTATAACTGGATCTAGACATATGTTATTGGATGATATCCAAATTGAACCGAATTGTTAAACTAAATATTTATGGCGGTTAGGATGAACCTTCTGTGCTTTTACCCATACAGCAAGTTAACCAGCATATTGTCCCATGGTAATGTCAGACTCTGTAGAAGTTGGGCTTTAGTCATTAAAAAAAGAGGCATCAAAAGTCCCCCAGAGTAAACTAGGAGCATTAGGTCTTTATGGAACAACCCCCCGGGTACATTATCATTAGTGTGGTCTGTTTCATCTCCAGTCTCTCGATCCGTAGCTAGAGATCCAGCTTTCAATTTTGTAGTCTTGGGGAAAATCCGCTGTAACGATGTGCAATTGTCGGGACGGGCTATGTCTGTGAGATACCTTGGACTGATTGCTCGCTCTCCAGCTTTCTTTCAACTTGTTTCGGTAAATGGTGACCTTCCGGCTGCGAGGAAATTATCTCACCTGCTGCAGAGTAGAGATCAGCCGAGTTGATGGGTACATAACCCTCCAGTGTATCTCGCATCCGATTTTGGGCTGCTTCACCCTCTATGGGGCTTCATGGCGGATCAGTCGTCTGGGACTTATTCGGTCCTAGGGTCGGCTGCTGTTTTCTCAAGTAGGGAGGGCAGTCTCCTGTGGATTTGAGGTCTACCCAAGCTGTTGGCACACAAATGCTCCCCCATTCCTGGATGAACAGGTCTGTCAGATGCTGGAGATGACTACAGAAAAGTAAGTCTAGAGTTTCCACAAGTGTTGTATCCTGCATTTTATCCTGCATTTTATGGATATGTTGGTGCTTATGTTCTCCTCTGCTGTCCACGACCACAACAGATCCTCTTTACACTTTTTTCTGAAAAGAGATTGCCCAGCTCTTCGAGGATGTGAGTTGCAGATGTCATGGAACTCCTATAGAGTAGTGAGACCAGTAAGGATCGGGTGGCCGAATTGAGCTCTGAGGCTAGACTCCATATGGGTAGGGAAATGGCTAGTCATGAGGGCTCTAGTCAGTCATAATCTTTGAAGCCGGGAGGTTTTTGCCTTAGGGCATAACTCTCTGAAATATTAACCTAAGATGTTTCCAGGGCTATTAGACTCTCAATACTGGTTAAACCCAAAAGAATGAATGGTCGCCAAGCTTGATTTTGTAGAGAATGTAGCTGGAGCTGCCAAGATGTGCTACCGTTCAGTTCAGGCGCTGGCTCCGCCCCCCCCTATAGTAGCTTTTACTGCTTTGGAGGCTTGGTATAGGTTGCAAATATTACCATACTTCAATTTGACCCTGATGTGGTACTTATTTGACAATTCACTGTAGAACTGGTACTTTGACCTACTTGCAATGTGGTTGGCTACTACTCTTACTATTTCCATGTTCTACTGCAATCGGTGTGCTTTAGTACATACGGTATAACAATAGTAATTCATATATTAGTACTGTATGTTTTCAATGGTAATGTATGTTCCTTCTAGGACTAACTATTCCAGGAGCTCTATTCCTTAGAATTGCATTAGAATTTACAGCATCCTAAACTTATGGTAAAATATATTGTATATGTGTCTTTAATAGTATTGCCTTTACTTAGTATATTGCCTAAGTTTCAGCCACCAGATAAATTGTTGGATTGAGAGGTACTGCCTAGGCTATCCTGGTTGGTACTACCTATTTTTCTTATTTAGCTACCTATTGTCATGCTTTATTTGATATGAGAGTCTTATGAGCTATGTGTAGTGCATTCATATAAGAGAGAACACACATATATTTGAGCTAAGCATTACATTATATTATAAACTGCTATGCCTCTAAAAAACTCCAATCAATTTCTAGACTAAGATCAGTATAGTTCCCTTCACAACTTCAAAAATTAGGAAGTGCCTAACCACTGAAGCCCATATCACCCTAGCCATCACCTAGATTACAAGTTTTGCGCTATAGAGGGTGCAAAACAAACGCAACAAAAGTTGATCATCCCCCATAACGTTGCCATTGCAAGTTTTTAAAAAGCCGTCTTGTACATGAGATATGGTGGAACATTAGGAAGTGCCTAACCACTAAAGCCCATATCACCCTAGCCATCACCTAGATTACAAGTTTTGTGCTATAGAGGGTGCGAAACGAACGCAACAAAAGTTTCGTTATTTCACCCAAATAGCGCTGCCATTACAAGTTTTTAAAAAGCCGCCTTGCGCGTGTGATATGGTGGCGATGAGTTTCATACCGCACAAAAACCAAGGGCTGAGAATACGTGCTCGTGCATGCTTTCTCCATAGACATCAATAGGGAGAGCGTGTAAGAAAAAAAACACCTGAAGCATGGAATGGCGATCGCCGTAACGCAACCCCATTGATGTCTATGGGGGAAAAAAGTTAAGTTTAAACCTAACACCCTAACATAACCCAAAGTCTAAACACCCCTAATCTAATGCCCCCGACATCCCCGACACCTAAATAAAGTTATTAACCCCTATTCTGCCGCTCCCTGACATCGCCGCCACTATAATAAAGTTATTAACCCCTATTCCCTCACATCCCAACATCGCCGACACTATAATAAAGCTATTAACCCCTATTCCGCCACTCCCCGACATCGCCGCCACTAAATAAAGTTATTAACCTCTAAACCTCTGGCCTCCCACATCACCACCACTAAATTAACCTATTAACCCCTAAACCGCCAGCCCCAATCGCAAAAAACTAAATTAAACTATTAACCCCTAAACCTAACAACCCCCTAACTTTACATTTAAATTAAAATTACAATATCCCTATCTTAAAAGAAAAAAAAACTTACCTGTGAAATTAAAAAAACCTAATGAGAGCTACTGAAATCCTATTGGCTGTCCAAATCAGCCAATAGGATGAGAGCTACTGAAATTCTATTGGCTATTCAAATCAGCCAATAGAATTTCAGTAGCTCTCATCCTATTGGCTGATTTGAATTTTAAAAATCAAAGCAGCCAATAGGAATGCAAAAGACACCATTTTTAAAAGGCTCCCTTGCATTGAAGATTCAGTGTACGGCGGCGACCGTATGAAGAGGACGCTTCGTGACGGGTGTCTTGAAGGATGTACCCGCGCCGCCTGAATGAAGATAGAAGACGCCGTCTGTATGAAGACTTCTTCATACAGACGGCGTCCGGACCTCAAAAACTGTGAGTAAATATCCTACAAAAGGCCCTTTTGGTAGTTTATTGTAGGCTAGGTTTTTTATATATTTTGGGGGACTTTTTTTATTTTTATAGAACTATTAGATTAGGTGTAATTGTTCTTATTTTGGATAATTTCGTTTGTTATTTTTCATAATTTAGTGTTTGTTCTTTTTTGTAATTTAGAATTTTTTAATTTTTGTAATTTTAGATTTAAATTTTTTAGTAGTGTTAGGTTTTTTTAATGTGCAATTTAGTTTATTTAATTGATAGTTATTTTAATTTTAGTATAATAGGTTAATTTATTCCTGAAGATTATATATTGTGTTTCATAAAAACTTTGTCATTTATGTTATAAGATATTTACTTTGTTTTCTTTATGCACAAAAACCTTAATAAAAGATTATTGGGGAAAAAAATGTTTACAAGTATTTCCATTACCCTTATATTGGCATTTGAAATAGTTTTTTTAGCCTGTGGTATCCCCACCCATCCTGAAAGTTTTTGGCCTCAAGGTCAAGCTGTGTAAACACAGCCAGCACAAAAAAAATACACTCCCTGAGGGGTATAGAAGAGATAAGGTAATACAATTTTAATTTTCCATTGTTCTCTCCATGTATTGGTGATTGGTTTACAGGCAGATATAAGATAAAGAAGCATGTACACAATGTGATAAATAATGAGATCTGATTATACCTGCAAGCTCAACCCATTTTATTAGGTTGTGGTTTCAAAACACAAAATCATCTAATTCATATACACAAATAAGCCTTAAAAAGCAAATCTCATACATTTTATACTCTCCAATCAGCCAATCAGATTGAGCTGTTCCGATCAGCCAATAGAATGCAAGCTCAATCTGATTGGCTGATCCAATCAGCCAATCGGATTGAACTTTAATCTGATTGGCTGATTCAATCAGCCAATCCGAATTTTCATACCTTAATTCCGATTGGCTGATAGAATCCTATCAGCCAATCGGAATTCGAGGGATGCCATCTTGGATGACGACCCTTAAAGGAACCTTCATTCGTCGTTAGTCCGTCGGTGAAGAAGGATGGCTCCGCGTCGCCTGCTTGAAGATGGTCCCGCTCCGCGCCGGATGGAAGAAGAAAGAAGATGCCGCCTGGATGAAGATGATTGCCGGTCCGGATCTTTTCTTCTGCCTGGATAGGATGAAGACTTTGGACCCTCTGGAGGAGCTCTTCTTGCCGGATAGGATGAAGACTTCGGACCCTCTTCTGGACGGATCAGTGATACCCGGCGTGGTGAAGACAAGGTAGGGAGATCTTCAGGGGCTTAGTGTGAGGTTTATTTAAGGGGGGTTTGGGTTAGATTAGGGGTATGTGGGTGGTGGGTTGTAATGTTGGGGGGGGTATTGTATGTTTTTTTTTACAGGAAAAAGAGCAGAATTCTTTGGGGCATGCCCCGCAAAAGGCCCTTTTAAGGGCTGGTAAGGTAAAAGAGCTTTACAATTTTTATTTTAGAATAGGGTAGGGCATTTTTTTATTTTGGGGGGCTTTGTTTTTTTTTAGGGGGCTTAGAGTAGGTGTAATTAGTTTAAAATTCTTGTAATCTTTTTTTATTTTTTGATATTTACTGGTTTTTTTTGTAATTTACTGGGGGTTTTTTGTAATTTAGTTTAGTTGATATAATTGTAGATAATTGTAGGTAGTTTATTTAATTAATTTATTGATAGAGTAGTGTTAGGTTTAATCGTAACTTAGGTTAGGATTTATTTTACAGGTAATTTTGTAATTATTTTAACTAGGTAACTATTAAATAGTTATTAACTATTTAATAGCTATTGTACCTGATTAAAATAAATACAAAGTTACCTGTAAAATAAATATTAATCCTAAAATAGCTACAATATAATTATTATTTATCTTGTAGCTATATTAGGGTTTATTTTACAGGTAAGTATTTAGCTTTAAATAGGAATAATTTATTTAATAAGATTTATTTTATTTCGTTAGATAAACATTATATTTAACTTAGGGGGGTGTTAGGGTTAGAGTTAGACTTAGCTTTAGGGGTTAATACATTTATTAGAGTAGCGGCGAGGTCCAGTCGGCAGATTAGGGGGTAATAATTGTAGGTAGGTGGCGGCGACGTTGGGGGCGGCAGATTAGGGGTTAATAAATATAATATAGGGGTCGGCGGTGTTAGGGGCAGCAGATTAGGGGTACATAGGGATAACGTAGGTTGCGGCGGTGTATGGAGGGGAAGATTAGGGGTTAAAAATAATATGCAGGGGTCAGCGATAGCGGGGGCGGCAGATTAGGGGTTAATAAGTTTAAGGTTAGGGGTGTTTAGACTCGGGGTACATGTTAGGGTGTTAGGTGCAGACATAGGAAGTGTTTCCCCATAGGAAACAATGGGGCTGCATTAAGAGCTGAACGCTGCTTTTTTGCAGGTGTTAGGTTTTTTTTCAGCCCAAACAGCCCCATTGTTTCCTATGGGGGAATCGTGCACGAGCACGTTTTTGAAGCTGGCCGCGTCCATAAGCACCGCTGGTATTGAGAGTTGCAGTGGCGGTAAATTATGCTCTATGGTCCCTTTCTGGAGCCTAACGCAGCCCTTCTGTGAACTCTAAATACCAGTGGTATTTAAAAGGTGCGGGGAAAAAAATACACGCGTAGCTAACGCACCCCTTTGGCCGCAGAACTCTAAATCTAGCCGTAAAATAATAGAGAATGTTATCAGTGGTGTTACTGTTGTAAGGTTGATCAGCTGGAGTGAGGGTCTGAGCAGGAAACTTTTGTAGTGCTGGGTACAGAGATAGTGGTATACAATGAAAAAGATAAGATACAAAAACATAACAGACTAAACAAAACTAATACAGAAGGAGTACGGCCCTGGTCAAAAGAGCTTACAATCTACAGGCTTGTCATGTGGATTGTAGTTGCAGCAGTGAGTCAAGGAAGTTAAAGATCTATTTTGAGTAGAATGAAAAACAGTGGAGAAAAATGAATAGGTGGGTTTTCAAACCCACTTCTCTGAAAAGGTGGGTTTTCAAAGAGCGTCTGAAGCTATACAAGGTTGGAGACAGTCTGATTGAGTGGTGTAGAGAGTTCAAGAAGACCGGAGCAGTGCGTAAGGAGTAATGGAGGCGAGAGAGGGACGTAGAGATAATAGGAGTATAAAGACAAAAGTCATAGGTTGATTACAGAGGATGGCTTGGAGATGAGAGGGGGAATATAGTTGGGAGTGAGGTTGTTGAGTGCTCTATAGGTTAGGGTTAATACTTTGAATAGTTTTCCAGAGTATATAGGTAGCCAGTGTAGGTGGAATTCTATGTGTGGATGGCAGGATTTGGTAAGATAAATTATATTTATAACAACAAGTAGAAGAGCTCAACCATCTTAATAGCTTGTCTTATGTCATATTACCACCTGGGAGCAGGCTCTTTTTGCCCAAATATGCTTTTAACAGAAAAGATCTATCCTGAAGTATATCAGTCTGATTGCCTATACAGGTCAGTCCAGCCCCAAAATACCAGGCAATTTTCTTCTGAACAAGGAAGGCGACAGCCCCAGAGGATCGTTTTGGCCTTCTTGGGCCTCGTCAGTAAGGTGCAGCCATATTCCTCTAGGCACATTGGGCAGGGAGTCCATGTCTGGTTTCCCCCATCACACTTATGGAGATCCCTAGTGTCATAAATTATATTTATAACAACAAGAAGAAGAGCTCAACCAGGCACAGACAAAAGCTTAATAGATTGTCTTATGGCATATTACCACCCGGGAGCAGCCTCTTTGCCCAAATATGCTTTTCACAGAAAAGATCTATTCTGAAGTATATCAGTCTGATTCCACCTATACAGGTCAGAGCTTGAATATGTGGACTGAATGTGAGTTCAGAATAAAAGTATGACACCAAGACAGCGGACCTGGGGTAAAGTGCTGAGAATAGAGTCTCCAACTATAAGAGAAATGTCAGGTGTAGGATCTCTCAGAAAGGGAGGAATAAGAAGCAGCTTAGTAAAAAGTGAGAGATATCAGGAAAGGAAAAATAGATTTGGATAAAATCAGCATATATTTGGTACTGGATAGATAGAAAAAAGCAAGGAACCAAAGACAGAACCTGGCAGTACTCCTACTGAGAGAGGAAAAGGATCAGAGGACATGCTGTTAAAGGAAACAGTAAACAAGTGGTTTGAGACATAGGAAGCAAACCAGGAGAGGGCTGTGTCTTGGATGACGAAAGAATGTAGGATTTGTAAGAGGAGATGATGGTCAATTATGTCAAAGCAGCAAATAGATCCAGAAAAATGAGTAAGGAGTAGTGTATCTTTGCTTTAGCTAATAGCAGATCATTTGTTAGTTTATTAAGAGCAGTTTATTTTGAGTGTTTAGGGCAGAAAATAGATTTTAGGGGATTACGTAAGGCGTTAAACAAATTGAGTTAGGTGATTATAGACCAGTTGTTCCAATAATTTGGAGGCAAAGGGAAGTAAACAGACTGGCCGATATTTAGAAGTGGTGGAGAAGTCGAGCAAGGGCTTTTTTAGGATTGGTGTGGTTGCTGCATGCTTGAAAATGCATGAATGTGCCAGTGGTGAAAGACTTGTTATAGAAATAAGTTAGGACGTGAGGTTAAAAAAGAAGAGAGAGGGAAGAAATCGTGAAAGAATCGGGTAATGTGGACAGGTTGTGAGATGAGCATAAGATAAGAGTTTTACGACTTCTTCCTCTGTTACAGGAGAGAAGTAACAGAGTTTTGTTAATAAAAGGGGTGGGTAGGAGGACTGGGTTTGAGGGGTGTGAGGGAGAGATCTCCTTTCTAATTGTGTCAGTTTTATTTTTGAAGTGATAAATCCTAGCAGTGAGTTTGGTAGTGGGTGAGGTTCAGGCGGACATAGAAGTGAGTTAAAGGTTGAAAACAGTTTTCTGGGTTTGGATGCATGAGTTGACACAAGAGAGGAGAAATATACTAGTGTGGTCAGGCTGAGGGCAGAGTTGAAAGATCTGAGGATGAATTTATTATACAGGAAATCAGCACAGGTGTGTAATTTTCTCCTCAGACATTCAGTAGTCCTGGAACATCGCTGAGGATAGCGGGTCTGTTTGGTGTGCCAAGGTTGTCTTTTGATCAAATTTAATATGGGCCGCAGAGACTGCCACCCAGTGGTGCTTACTTAGTCTCTCTTAGTACGTGGCCCATACCACTCCCAAAGAGGCTGCTCTCTAAGCAGCCTTGGGAGCCCAGCCAATCAGCGACTTGCACGTGACGTCATCGAGGTCTGGGCATCGGGTGGGAAGGAGACTGCACTGAGACACAAGTAGTCACGTGTGATGAGAGCCAGTGTGAACTGTAAGGAGGACATCACCAGTGACTGCCAAGGAGTGGATCCGAATCATCCGATTGAGCCGCCTTATTCAAGCAGCAGCTGCCTGAGCTGACTCTCTGAGGACAGTGACTGAGCTACTTGGTTAGGTAGGTGAACTTTTAATAATACACAGATTTACAGTTCAGCTCTAGTCTATTCATATACGTATTAGGGAAGTTGAACACAATCACAAAAGCATGGCAAGAATAGTGTTGTTTATGTGTGCTTCCTAATTCCTATTAGCTAAGTTTATTTTACAGTTAAACGACCCAACATTTATTGTGGGACAGCGCTAGTCCACGGCACTAATATTATGACTTTTTTAAATTTAGCAATCTGCACTGCAGCAGTATCTTAGTTTGGCTGCCCTAAGCACTGGGAAATCACCTAACCCTAAACCCCCAGCCCAAACAGCCCATATTTGCTTTATATATTACACCTGCTGAGAGACCAGGCCAGGACGCATGAAGGGGACATGCACCCCCAGCAATAACCAACCAGGGTCATTTAAAATTTAAATACAGTTTAACTTTCCCTCAATAAATGTGCAAAAAGGTCTTTAGGAAGAAAAGCCATTGGTTAGGGGATTATTTTATCTTTTTGTTATAGTTTAAAAAATATCTCAATTGTTGCACATAAATTTGCTGTTATATTGCTGAAAGGTTAACAAAAAATCTATATATATATTTTAATAAATTTGAAAATAGCTTTGGTCCAATGCAGAAAATGGTAAATCATTTATTGCTGATGACACTTGGGATTCATTTCACATTGGTGTTTATTAAAGTAGTGGTCAGTTGGGGTAATTGTGCCTGGGGCTGGGTCAACAGTAGGGGTTTGGGGTTTTATTTTGCAATCCTTTGAGGATTGTGGCAGTTAGAGAGTTAATAGAAGAAGGGGGTTATACTAATAGAATGTATGGAGTAAGAGTTTACAGGTTTATTATTAACAGATAGTTTACTATTTCTGGTTGTGGTATAATGAGCTAAAAGTTGATGGAGTTTTTAATAGCAGGGTGGTTATTGTGAAGGGGGTTATGTCTGTTTGGGGGTTAATAGTGTTTTTTATAATGATTTATTGTTGAGGGTCCTTGTTATTGAGGATTGTGGTAGTTTAGGGATTAAATGTATTGTGGGCAACTGTTGGTTTAGGTATTTATTACTGGGGATTAGGACCTCATAAGTATTAGACACTGCTGTTACTACTATAGGACATATTGCAAGTAGTAGCTAGTGAGTCTGTCAGTGTATTAATGGTGGTTAGACATTAGAGAATCTTTCGGGTATTATATATATAATAAAAATATTGGGTGATCGAATATGTTCGTTTTTACTACTTCACAAGGTAATGTGTTTTTTAACATTTACCTATGTTTTGCCCTATAATTTTAAAATTTTCTGAATTTCTGCTGCCTTAGATCCCATCTGTCCTAGTGGAAATTTGAATGACTCATTCCACTAGGACAGATGGGATCTAAGGCAGCAGAAATTCAGAAAATTGGAAAATTATAGGGCAAAACATAGGTAAAAGTTAAAAATGGTTTACTTCATCCCAAAACTGCTCCAGCAAAATCTGATGTGTCCCATACTTACTAAACTTACTGTTTCAGCAGTAGTTACTGTATTTGTTAACTGGTTAGGTGTAATTTTTTCACATGGTAAATGTGTTTTAACTTTTACCTATGTTGAGCCCTATAATTTTCTAATTTTCTGCATTTCTGCTGCCTTAGAACCCCTCTGTCCTAGCGGAAATTGAAGGTACCACTATAATTGGAGCATATACTATAGTTGCCATGTAAAATCTACTGTTGCTACACAGTTTTCACAGCAACTTTATTATAGTGATGATTTTTTTATTTTTGTTTATAATGCACAAAGTATAGGCCATTTGGAGATTGAGTTTCCAATTACTCGTTAAACCAGCTGTAGAGTGTTAACAGTATAGGAAGCTTTTTAGGCTTATTTTGGCATATACAATAATGGGTTTTGCTAATTGAAACCACAACCCATTTTAATGGACTGAATTTGCAAGGAGAGCATAAGTAAAGTGTGTGAGAGAGTGTGTGTGTGAGAGAGTGTGAGAGAGATAGTGAGAGAGTGTGAGAGATAGAGAGAATGAGAGAGTGAGAGAGAGTGTGAGAGAGAGTGAGAGAGAGTGTGTGAGAGAGAGTGTGTGTGTGTGTGATAGAGAGAGTGTGTGTGTGTGAGAGAGTGTGAGATTGTGAGAGAGTGTGAGATTGTGAGAGAGTGTAAGAGAAAGAGAGAGTGAGAGAGAGAGTGTGAGAGAGAGTGCAAGAGAGAGAGCACAAGAGATAAAGAGAGAGTGTGTGTGTGTAAGAGAGAGTGTGAGAGAGATAGAGAGTGTGTGTGAGAGAGAGAGTGTGAGAGAGAGTGTGAGAGAAAGAGAGAATGTGTGAGAGAGAGTGTGAGAGAGTGTGAGAGAGTCTGATAGAGAGTGAGTGAGAAAGTGTTGGAGAGAGGGAGTGTGTGAGAGAGCATGTGAGAGAAAGAGATAATGTGTGTGAGCGAGAGTGTGAGAGAGTGAGAGTGAATTCTGAGAGAGAGTGAGTAAGAGAGAGTGTGAGAGAGTGAGAGAGAGAGAGTGTGAGAGAGAGTAAGAGTGAGAGAGAGAGAGAGAGAGAGAGAGAGAGAGTGTGTGTTTCCAATTACTTGTTAAACCAGCTGTAGAGTTTTGGCATATACAATAATAGGTTTTGCTAATTGAAACCACAACCCATTTTAATTGACTGAATTTGCAAGGAGAGCATAAATAAAGTGTGTGAGAGAGCGTGTGAGAGAAACTGTGAGAGAGATGGAGAGAAAGTGTGTGTGTGAGAGAGTGAGTGTGAGAGAGTGAGTGTGAGAGAGTGAGTGTGAGAGAGTGTGTGTGTGTGTGAGAGAGAGTGTGTGTGTGTGTGTGAGAGAGAGAGAGTGTGTGTTTGTGTGTGTGAGAGAGAGTGTGAGAGAAAGATTGTGTGTGTGTGAGAGAGAGAGTGTGTGTGAGAGTGTGTGAGATATTGTGAGAGAGTGTAAGAGAGAGAGATAGAGTTAGATAGAGAGTGTGAGAGAGAGTGCAAGAGAGAGAGTACAAGAAAGAGATAGAGAGTGTGTGTGTGTGTGTGTGTTGAAGAGAGAGTGTGAGAAAGATAGAGAGTGTGTGAGAGAGAGAGAGAGAGTGTGTGTGTGAGAGAGAGTGTGAGTGAGAGTATGAGAGAAAGAGAGAATGTGTGAGAGAGAGAGTGTGAGAGAGTGTGAGTGAGTCTGAGAGAGAGTGAGAAAGTGTTGGAGAGAGAGAGTGTGTGAGAGAAAGAGATAATGTGTGTGAGAGTCTGAGAAAGAGAGTGAGTGAGAGAGAGTTTGAGAAAGTGAGAGAGACTGAGAGAGTGAGAGAGAGTGTGTTTGTGAGAGAAAGTGTGTGTGTGAGAAAGTGAGGGATAGAGTGAGAGAGTGTGATTGAGTAAGAGGGAGTGTGAGTGAGTGACAGAGAGTGAGAGGGAGTGTGAGAGAGTGAGATTGAGAGAGAGTGAGTGAGACTGAGAGAGGCAGAAATTGTGAGAGTGTGAGAGAGAGAGAGTATGAGAGAGAGTGAGAGAGATAAAGAGAGAAAGAGTGAGTAAGGGAGAGTGTGTGAGAGAGAAAGAGAGTGTGAGAGAGAGTGAGAGAGAATAAGTGTGTGTGTATATATATATATATATATATATATATATATGTGTGTATGTTTTTAAGGAGTATCATAGCCACTGCCTCACCAGCCTCTGACTTCACTGCACGTCACTGGTACACAAGGCTGTGTACACATCAGAAACAAGGTGTAGCACACCAGTGCTAGTACAGTTAGGCTCACACATGAGATTCCTTATAGATCAAAGTTTAAGCCAATCTTTAAACCAACTGCAGGTTACAATTTAAAAGATAGACCTACAGCAGTTACTAAAGAATAGTAATACCTGGAATAGCTTTATTGACAGTTATGGAATCCTGCAGTGAGACTACAAAGCTCTATAAACACCACATTCAGATTACATCAATGCTTCTGTCATTAGAATTAATTGTTTATCTGCTGTGATAAACTGCTGATGAACCAATAACTACTTGTAAAGTAATCTCAGATATGCTTACTAACAGTTTATGGAAATTTGTGGCTGCTTATGTCCTATGCAAAAGATAATTTAATGTTTCATGTCAAATGAGTTTAAAATCATAAGTAGTATTTAGGTCTATAATGACCCCTTCTTCAAAATACTAGCCTTCACATGGCTTCATTTTTTTAATTCCAAATGACAACAACAAAAAAAGCAGTACATGATAGTCCTCGTTAAAAAAATGCTACTGCTGATGTATTTGAAGTCTTCCTGTGAAAGGGTTTCAGAGTGAAAAATCCAAAACAGAGCATATATTTTTATGAAAATGTGTATATTTCCAAAACTTTTTAGATACAAGCAAAGGCTAATGCACCTGATTCAAATGTTATTTATTACAGACCACAAATAGTGCACACACTATTTGTTAAAAATGAAAAGTCAGCATAAAAATGCACTCTGCAGTGGGTAATCACCTGCAGCATCTGTGAATGCCTGTACGGGCAAACTTAGTCAAAGTAACATATTTTATGTAATATTTTTTTATGTAGCATTTTACTTATTAGGGAGATATAACTGAGTACGGTTATACAACATGGTAATACACTGTGTTTTCAAAAAAAATGTGCATTCATGTTTTTAGTTTGGTTGATACTAGTCAGTTAGGCTATATAGAAAGACTAGAAATGTATATAACCTGGAAGCAATGCTTTATTAAGTCATTTCCTTGTGACAAAGTTTGAGTTTATTAGCAAGCAGAATGCGTAAAAGAGTTTTCTTCACACACCATGGGCCTCTGTAGCTGTACTGTGTGTTTTTATGCTGACTTTTTATTTTTAACTTTGTAAGTAGAATAGCATGTGTGCTATTTGTGGTCTGTAACAAATTACACTTGAATTGGGCGCACTGGCATTTGCTTGTATTTTCCTTTTCCAAGTGAGATCTGCTAGGACATTTTCTTATTGGCCCAGCTGCACCTTATTAATTTAGAGATAATTATGAAATTTAAATTTTACATATATTATATTTTTGGTTACTACTTATATTTGCAACATTTTATGTATTCTAACTGTATTTATCAGTTTTACGGAATTACCTAAGCGGTGCTGTTCTTCTGCTTTCACAGTTTTCATGGCACCTTGGCATAGATTAAATGAAGAAAAAGGCTAAATGGCATGTGTAATGGATTTTCCATGTAAGAAATTAAATAACAAACAGCTAGATTACAAGTTTGCCGTTATGAGTGAAAAAGCATCGTTATGCTTCATAGCAATGTTTTTTCCCTAACGCCGCTATTACAAGTCTTGCAGGTATAGGTGCAGGGGCGTATTTAGGTTTTGTGCTGCCCTAGGCACTCAAAACTCTGCTGCCCCCCTACCCCCCACCCCACCCCAGGTTTAAGGCCTTTTTTTTAGACATAATATTTTTGGGGCAGGGTGTAAAAAATAAAAAAAATAATGTCTTTTTAAGTAGATGTGCACCAGGGCTTGCATTCACTCTGGTCACACACACACACACACACGCGCACATACACATAATATATATATATATTAAGACATTATTTTGCAAGTCAGATGATTAAAGTGTTTATATCATAAAAAATATCCTTCACTGTATGATAGTTTGTCAGTAGGTAGTTGTTTAACCTTAAACATCTTCTTTGGTGATTGACAGTTATTTAAGCACAATATCTGCTTGGATAAATATGTAATGAATATACAAACTGGCCTTTAAAAGTACTTAAACAATACAACAGTAGTTATGATAGGTTTAGGAATTGTATCCTAAGGGATAAAGTCACATGATACAATCATAATAAAGTATATACTTGTATTGTTTCTGAATGTATTAAATGCATACAACATATTTTCAGTTGTGTTTTAAGTCACATAGTTGTATAGATTCAGCAATAAATACTTATTCTTTGCATGTATGACAGATAGACAAACAGCAAATTATACAAGTATTTAGTGACTAATCCGTTTAAGTATTTTAATGCCTAATGAAGATATATTGAAGGGAGAAAGGCATATGCTGTTTTACAGTTGTCACGGTGTAGTGCACACTGCACTGTGTAGTCTGTGTGAGTCTCAATCACGCGGTGGAGCCAGGAAGAATACCGCATTCCCTCTCAGTCCAGGCCAGGCTGCGCAAGTGAGCTCCGCCTCCACTGTCACCATGTCATGCGCACCCACATACAATCCCATAGGATAGCAATAGCCGGGCCAGCCATTTAAGATATTAGTAATTGGTTGATTTAGCCACCCGGCCCTGAGTTCAGTAGAGTGGCCCTAGGGACTCAAAATTCTGCTGCCCCTTAAAAATCTGCTGCCCTAGGCACCGGCCTTGTTGGCCTATGCCTTAATACGCCCCTGTATAGGTGTACCGCACACATTTTTGGCCGTCACGCAACGTCAGACCGCACTTTTTAAAAAGTCCTTTTTCAATGGGACTCCCATAGCGCCGGTACTATGAGTTTGCCTGGGAGGCCAAAAAGTGAGCGGTACACTCTATAACCGAAAAGATCTGTACCGCCATCTAAAGTCAGTAGTTATGAATTTTACGTTACAAAGCTGTAGCATAAAATGCATAACTAAACTGTTACAAAGTACACTAACACCCATAACCTACCTATTAACCCCTAAACCGAGGCCCTCCTGCATGGCAAACACTAAAATAAAATGATTAACCCCTAATCTGCCGCTCCTCGACATCGTTGCCACTATAATAAACCTATTAACCCCTAAACCGCTGCCCTCCCGCATCACTACTTAAATATAATAACCCCTAAACCTAACGCTAACACCCACTAACTTAAACATAATTAAAATAAATCTAAATAAAATTTACAATTATTACCTAAATAACCTATTTAAAACTAAATACAAACTTACCTGTAAAATAAAACCTAAGCTAGCTACAATATAACTAATAGTTACTTTGTAGCTAGCTTAGGTTTTGTTTTTATTTCACAGGTAAGTTTCTATTTTTTTAACTAGGTAGACTAGTTAGTAAATAGTTAAAATTAATACAAAGTTACCTATAAAATAAAACCTAACCTGCCTTACACTAAAAACTAACATTACAATAAAATAAAACAATTACATTAATCAAATACAATAAATTATATAAAAAATAAACACTAAATTACACAAATTTAAAAAACGAAATTATCAAAAATAAAAACGAATTACTCCTAATCTAATAGCCCTATCAAAATAAAAAAAGCCCCCCAAAATAAAAAAAACTCCTAGCCTTAACTACCAATAGCCCTTAAAAGGGCCTTTTGCTGGGCATTGCCCCAAAGAAATCAGCTCTTTTACCTGTAAAAAAAAAATACAAACAACCCCCAACAGTAAAACCCACCACCCACACAACCAAAACCCCCAAATAAAATTCTATCTAAATAAACCTAAGCTAACCATTGCCCTAAAAAGGGCATTTGGATGGGCATTGCCCTTAAAAGGGCATTTAGCTCTTTTCAGTGCCCAAAGCCTAAGCAAAAATAAAACCCACCCAATAAACCCTTAAAAAAAACTAACACTAACCCCTGACGATCCCCTTACAGTTTTCGAAGACTGGACATCCATCCTCATCCAGGAGGCAAAAGTCTTCATCCAAGCGGGCAGAAGTCTTCATCCAAGCAGGCAGAAGTCTTCATCCAGACGGCATCTTCTATCTTCATCCATCTGGCGCTGAGCGGGTCCATCTTCAAGACATCCGCTGCGGATCATACTCTTCTTCAGATGGTCGCTGTAGAATGAAGTTTCCCTTTAAGTGACATCATCCAAGATGGCGTCCCTTACATTCCGATTGGCTGATAGAATTCTATCAGCCAATAGGAATTAAAGGGGAAAAATCCTATTGGCTGTTGCAATCAGCCAATAGGATTGAGCTTTCTACCTATTGGCTGATCCAATCAGCCAATAGGATTGAGCTTGCATTCTATTAGCTATTCCAATCAGTCAATAGAATGGAAGCTCAATGCTATTGGCTGATTGGATCAGTCAATAGGATGAAAGCTCAATCCTATTGGCTGATTGTAACAGCCAATAGGATTGGCTCCCCATACAAAGCTCTTACCAATGCCACTCCCCTCTACCTATCCTCTCTAATACACAAGCGTACTCCAGCCGTCCACTAAGATCCAACAATGACCTGCTCCTTGCATCCGTGACTATCACCTCCTCTCATGCTAGACTGCATGACTTCTGTCATGCAACACCTACCCTCTGGAACACTCTCCCTCGTGTTGTCAGGCTTTGCCCTAATCTTTCTTCCTTTAAATGTTCCCTGAAGACTTTTCTGTTCAGGGAAGCCTACCACCCAACTCAATAATAAATTAATTTCACTTAGCTAACATTTCCCTCATCTAACTCTGTATGAACATCTTTCTCAATCTTGCAGTCCTCACCTCCTGTTTCTCAACCTCCTACCCTTCTAGATTGTAAATTCCCACGGAAATAGGGCCCTCAATCCCTCCTGTATGTGTTGGCAAATTTTGTCCTGTCTCTTACAAGCCTTATATTGTTTTATTTAAATGAATTGAATCCATGGACAGCGCTGCAGAATATATTGGCGCTTCATAAATAAAGTATAATAATAATAAAGTAGGAGGCGGCGATGAGATTAGGGGTGTTTAGACATGGTTTTTATGTTAAGGTGTTAGGTTTAAACATAACTTTTTCTTTCCCCATAGACATCAATGGGGTTGCGTTACGGAGCTTTTGTTTCCACGATCGCAGGTGTTAGGTTTTTTTTTTTAGCCGTGGAACCTAGTCGATCTACCGAGTACTGGACCACATGTGGGTCACCTTTTACCTGCTTACATCACATTGAAGGTGCAAACACACTGCAGAGTATTGTAGACATACTGGTCAAATACCTCATGACCTGGCTTTTTGTAGCGGCACCTGAGAGTAGCTTATAGAGAAGTGCGAATGCCGCCATTGAAGCAGTGACGTCACGGGCATAGCGATCCCTAGTGAAGGGCCTGCTACCTACCTCTGCTACCACCATCGGAGCTTAAAAAATCAGGATTCATTGCCTATCACATAGCTTGAGAGATCTGGTAAGAATTTATCAAGACTGCTTCCAACTTAAGCTTTCTGGTGGAGTCATGTAGTGAGTGGCTTCACAGACCTACAGTAAGGATCAAGGCAAGAATGTGAAACAGAATGGGTAGATCACTCCTTAGTCCTTACTTAATCCCTCTCAGGAGTCAGAATCTATGCCATCTCTTGTTGTGGGGGAGTGGGACTTGGTAACAAAGTCTGGAAGCTGTGCAGACCAGCTAACACAGGAAGCACTCCTCCATAGTGCAACTAGATACCCACAACTGATAACTAAACTTCCACACAACACATCCTCACAACAGGCGAGGATGAGCCAACAAACAGCGGTTACATACCTGATATCGCTATTCAGCGCTCCTACCTACCAATGCTCTCTCTGCAAGCCGTTTTAGAAGAGGAATTTGCTGATTTCATTCATTTAAGTAAAAAGCTTGAAGATGGCAAAATATCACTATACTATAATTTGTTTGGCTCTAGCTGATACCTACTTGGAAAATAGAACTGTGGGATTATCATGTTGCTTTATCAGGAGATACTGAAATGTATGTATAATTTATTAAGAGATGAGACATTGACATAATGTATTTTTCATATATAAGTTAACACTGGATCTCACATTATACACTCAATGAGTCTATAAGCCCTAAAAGTGATATGACCTTCCACCTTTATAAGCATGCTATTAGTGATGACTATATGGTCTGATTTCAGTATATTAATAAGGGACTACACATAGGCTGATCTTTTGGGATCTGCTGAAATAATAGCCTTTAAGTGATTTTAAAAAGTTAGATAGTCAAGTCATGTACCTAACCTCACCTCTCTAACCCACATCTAGTCTTGTTACCACTGAATAGTGCTTTGCTAAATATCATACTCATAAGGGTGCATATGCCTGTAGATCTCCACTGCTGAATTTTGTTATTTCTTGTGTATGCGGGTGTAAGTATGTATATTTACAGGTACTGTATACATATATTTATACAAGGCTAAAGATATAGTTATATTAAACATGACTCTTTCCCCTTCAGTTATATAAATAATGCCCTGGTACCTTATATTTCTAACACTTAATATTCAACTTATAAAGTCCAATTCTCATTTGCTCTATGATACAGATTGTACAATTTCTGCTTTCATATACAGAGACCACCATTGTTAACAGTGGCTATAAATCAATTTTAATTGACCTACAATTAAGTCATTTTAATTGACCTACAGATCTGTTTTCCAACTGACAACACAATACAGGCTCTTATTTCCTTGTTAGCATTACTAACTTATGTTCTTCTACGCTATATATATGCCTTGACTTATTTGCTTCTCTCTATGTTAGAACTTGTTCTATCTAATATTTATGTTACTGTGTCATTGTGTACCATGTAGTAAGAAATTAGGTGGGATATGTTGTTCCAGTCCAGCATAAGCCCAATAGTACACCACTAGCAAAAGCTAAATATCTCCTCACTTGTTCCACAACTAATAATCCATGAGGGCCTCTAGATCACAGTAGTTTATATACCATGTTGTATGATACTTCTATTTTAGAAACTACTGTTCTACAGCCCTTAGGTTGCCATACACCAGTAGGCTATTATATAGTGAGAATGCTAGCCATCCTCTGTAAGTTTTTTCTTTGTTAAGTTATATGCTATATTGTATGTTATATCAGAATCAAATTTGCCCTATGTTAAAACTCTAATGGCCGGTTATCTTTAAGTATTTAAAACTTAAGGTGTTACCATATGTGTTGAGGGTGATATAGTACTATTGTTCAAGACTTATGTGAAACCCTGAAGTAATTTTATCTTGTCCTAGACCCGCTGGGTAATTGATAACCGCATAATATACAGAGCTGATTGGTAGAAATTTAAGCTTTTTGCTGCAGGGTATAGGGCCCATGCTCATGTGGCAACCTTTCATTTTTCTTAAACATACATACCATATAGCTCAGTTTTATAGACTATATATACAAGGCTAGATACAGAAGAATTCCTGTTCAATTGCGATATTAAGATTAAACTATAAACTATAGTATCAGAATATATCTATTTTACTGAGTGACCAGCCCAAAACAATATGCTTGTGAGGATCTCACTGTGTCCTTAGTTATCACCTATATTCCCAACACTACAGCCTAATACTATTAGATGTTACAATTGGTTTCTATTGGAAGTAAGTGATACATTATTTATTTACAACTGTTATTCGGCTTATGCGTCTACCACGAATGTTGCTAGTTAAATACCAGCTTCCTCTAGAGGCAATTTCTATAATTACAGCTCTGCAGCTTAAATACAATATTACAGAGTACAATTATAATGACGCTGTATCATGCCCAAGAGTGGCTATATATCATTCTAGTTTACCTCCACTATTGTCAGTTATTATTCATAGGTCCAAGATTAGCCCATTGATATCACAGGAGGTTCTCATAAACATAAAAAGGAGGCCTCAGTTATATCTACCTTATCATTATTTGGTTTATTATCATTGTATAAATATGTTTTCATTGTGGTAAAGAAACTGTGCTTACATTCTTATATTTGGAGATCTAGCAAACTTTATTGGTATCTATTGCTCTAATCTAGACCTCACATATGATATACCCTACTTGAAAGTACATGGCTACTTACCCGATTACAATTTACTGGTCAACATCCCTCCCAACACAACCTTTCTTCATGCTATAAGGATCAGCACCTCCCCCCCACCCCCTCTCAACTCAGAGCGGCTCTTGTAATCAGACCCCCACACATATTAAAACCTGTTATTAAGATAAGGTTACAACTTTACCTATAGCAAAACAGGTGAAAATAATACCCCCAGTGTTTCGACTGGGTATTAGTTTAAACGGCTTTGGTCCGCTATGTTATATACATTTATATTAAAAAAAACTGAAGTAAACCAATAGTGACATATAGCATCATATTTTTGAGGTTCGACTAATATTTACGAATGCAATTAGCATATATCTGGAACTTTTTGGTAGCTTTTAAGATAGAACACATTTAACAGCACATGTATACTTCCAGAGAATAACACTGGATTGTTACATGGTATATCCATAAAGAATAAACCTCTATGCTGTTTGCTCACCTACATCCAGAACCTCTTAAAAACATATAATATGATAAAAGCTTTAAATTATCTAGTAATATATATTATCTCACTAAAAGGTGAATTAACCGTTAAGATGGATTCTTCTTATACTGTCTTATGTTTGTTTGAATTGTATAAAATAAAACAAAATAAGGTACGGATTATACATTACTGCAATAAATATGATTGCTGTAGTTGGACATTAAGGACATTTATGAATAATTAAGATGATATGTCCGTAAATCCAAATGTGAATTGCAACCAATGTATTTTGTTTCATGTTTGTAATATCAGAGTTAAAAGAAAAGACAGCACCATCAATTTCATCAGCAAAATTCTTAAATTCCTTTTAACCAGGAGCAGGTATAAAATATCAGGACTATGTTTCAGGTTGTTAACCATTAGTCATGTCTGTGGTACAATGAAATGCATCACCTTAAATACCTTAGCACAGGTGTCAAACTCCTCCCATCTCATTATGACATCATTAGTCTCAAAAAAGTAAGTTAAAGGGACCTCATCCCTCAACACAATACACCGACTCCCACCCAGACGATCGGGCCTGTATAGTGACAGGCATCGCCGGGGCTTACTGTTACATGCGGTGACGTGATAACGTGATGATGTCACTGCGCAACTTTATTTAAAATTTACAATGCAAAATATAGGGAAAGGGGGCATGCTGCTTAGAGGCCTGTATCTCAGGCATCTAAGCAGCTACAGACCCCCAAGATCCACCGTTGGAAAGGTAATGGTAAAATTAAATCCAGCTTAGCAAATACTATTAGAAAGCAGCCATTACAATTATTTTACAAAAATTGATTCAGATAATAATCTCTTTTCATCCACTTAGGGGTTAATGCAACAAGTTTGTGAATCCAAAGCATCTCCCTCTTTCTTAAAAGGGATTCCATATTCTGTCCCCTTCTGGGAGGAGGTTCCCAATCTATAATCTGGAACCTCAGTTGTGCAATAGAATGGCCAGTCTCCAAAAAATGGCATGCTACTGGTGCCTCAACCAGATGAGACAGACGTCTGTCCCTTCCAACCGGAAGGGACAGACGTAACACATCCGGTCCACGCTGACGTTTCCAAAAATTGCCTAGATGGGGTAGTAATACAGAGACAACCTCTGATTCTTCATCGGGGGAATCTGAAGCAAGGGTCGCAGAGGGGGGCGGAGGTACCACCCAGCAAAACACTACAACAAGCAATCCGGTGAAACCAAGGAGAACAACACATTGTGGTAATCATCAAACGTAATCAACATATCCGGTACAATTCTAACTACTGTTCAAGAGAAGGTACTAAGAAAAGGGTTTTCTTTTTGTAAGGACACTGTGGGGGACTTTTTCAAATTTGAGCAGGATCTACACAGGCTTTTTAGAAACCTGAAGCTCAAGTCCTTCTTTTCCAAAAATGTTAAACAGTGTGTCAATGGTTCTAATGTATTATATAATGTAGTAAGTAGTGAGCTATCCATTAAGCACTTGGGTTTATGGAATAAAAGTAAATTTACACCAGCTATATGTGATCCCAGCATTGACACTTTTATTTCCTTAGTGAAAGGTGATGTTAAGAAGTTACAACACAAGAACAGGATAAAAAGTAAGAATAAGTGTTAAAAATTTTCAGGAATGAAAAGTGTAGCCGTTACCTCTAAATATTAATAAGTGATGTGATCCTTAAGCAGGCTGATAAGGGTGGGGCGGCTACTATATAGGATGACATATTATGTAGATGAAATTATATTGCAACTATCTTATAGTTCTATATATGGTAAGCTCCCCAAAGACCCTTCCAAACAGATCTTAAAGGTAATTGTAAAGATTGTTGAAAAGGGCTTTAAACATGGTGTCATAGATGTGGATACAAAAACTTTCTAATCAAGAATAATTATATGATTCCGGTATTTTATACCCTCCCGAAAGTTCACAAGAACTTATTTAAACCTCACGGCCGCCCCATAGTGGCAGGCACTGATTCCATATTTACCAATATCTCAATCTATTTAGATAAAGTGCTGAGGCCTTTTGTGAAACAATCCCTTACACACATTAGGGATACTATGATTTCCTGTTAAAAATTGATGGGCTGACTGATAACTATGATAAATGTTTTTTATATAGTCTTGACATTGTGAGTTTGTACACCTCCATTACACACAATAGTGACATTGACGTAATTAAGTGCATACTAGCAGAAAGTAGGACATTTAATGTTTTTGAACAACAATTCCTTTTGGAAACCATTTTATATTACAATTATTTTTTGTTTCAGGACGCCTTTAACATCCAATGCCAAGGTACAGCAATGGGATCCAACGTCGCCCCTACCTATGCAAACCTATATATGTATTTTTATTATACTTTATTTATAAAGCACCAACAGATTCTGCCCATGGGTACAAGGATAACAGTACAATTGAGAAACAATACAATAAAAGACAAAATTTTACAGACAAATACAGGGTTAATTGAGGGCCCTATTCCCGTAGTAACTTACAATCTAGATGGGTAGAAGGATGGGAAACAGTAGGTGGGGACTGCAAATGTGAGAATGATATAAGTGAGGAGATAGATGAGGGCAACTGTTAGTTAAGTGAAGTTAGTTTGTTAAGTCGGGGCGATACGCTTCCCTGAACAGAAAGGTCTTTAGGGAACGTTTGAAGGAGGAAAGGTTATGGGCAAGTCTGACAGCTTGAAGAAGTGCGTTCCAGAGGGTTGGTGCTGCATGAGAGAGTCCTGTAGACTAGCATTAAAGGAGGTGATGGTAGAGGATGCAAGAAGCAGGTCATTGTTGGATCTTAGGTGGCAGGCAATGGTATATTTGTTGATGAGTGAGGACAGGTAGGGTGGGGCAGCATTGGTGAGGGCTTTGTAGGTTAGGGTGAGAATTTTGAATTTAACTCTGCTGTGAATAGGGAGCCAGTGAAGGGACTCACAGAGAGGTGCAGCAGAAACAGATCGTTGAGAGAGGTGGATTAGCCTGGCAGATGCATTTAGTATGGATTAGAGGGGAGAGAGGTGGAAGAGAGGGAGGCCAGTTAGTAGTTGTTACAGTAGTCAAGTCAGGAAATTACCAGGGAGTGGATTAGCTGTTTAGTAGTTTCAGCACTCAGAAATGGATGCATTTTGGAGATATTGGTAGGTGGTTGCGGCAGGATGTAGAGAGCAATTGGGTGTGGGGAATAAAGGACAGATTTGAGTCAAGCGTGACTCCGAGGCAGCGGACTTGGGGTTATGGGGAGACAGTGGTGCCACCTACAGTGATGGAAAAATTAGAAACTGGAGTAGAGTTAGAGGGGGGAATTAGCAGTAGTTCGGTCTTGGACATGTTTATTTTTAGGTGGTGAGAGGCCATCCAGGAGGAAATGCCAGATAAGCAGTCACTGATGTGAGAATTGACAGAAGGAGTGTCAGGGTATCTGTGAAGATTATTAAATAATATATATATATATATATATATATATATATATATATATATATATGGGGGGCGGAGCCTGTAGCCGAGCAGGGAAGACGTGTTTCTGCTCATCTCCGACTACAGAAACTTGTTTTACTTCATTTTGAACCTGAAATGGAAAGAAAAAGGGAAAAAAAGAAAGCCTAAGCTACACTTCAACAACCTGGCGATTACAGGAGAAGTGACTCGATGCCTTTTCTTGAGCCGTATATGTCTAAAAGAACTAGCCTAAGATCGGGGCCTTTACAGCTGCCTCTACCTCACTCGTGGTCCACCTAGCTAACACAGTCTTTGGAATTACTGACACCCTCAGACTTGAGCTAGAATAGCAGCCTCATGTAAGCGGTGGTGGGAAAAACCATTACTGACAGCTCCCATGAGCTACGCTTAGCTTGACAGTCCATCACGAACAGCGGTGCATCACGGTTTGCGGCCTCCGAGTAGCTAACCTATTGGACATATGGAAGCATAGCCACCACCTCCACTCCACAAGGGACCGGGTCATCAGCACCCCGAATCAAGCCTGCTACCCCTGTTGGGAGACATGTTCTGTGGCTCAGTGTTAGCTCCGTATTGTGGACATTTTCACTCTCATTAGAAAGCCCACTGCTTGCGCTAATCTAGCGATCCTGCATACTATTGTCTACCCGCCGATCACGGCCCACAGATCTATTATACAGCAGAGTTGCAGCTTCACCCTATCCACAGATGGATCTGACAGCAGCGATTTACTGGGCGTTAGAGCGCATGCAGGCAAGCATGGAGGAGCAGTTCAGAGACCTCAGGCAGGAAATAGTACATATGCTTCCTCGGTCTCCTATTGCTGACAGGCAGTTTCCTCCGACTGATCCACCTACACAGGAGCAGGTTCCCGCATCGATAATACCAGAGGTGAGCCCACACTAGCGGGCAGTAGTTCAGTATATCTCCTCAGAGACTGCTGGAAATCGAGAAAGGTCTGTAAGCTGGGCTGCCATTGGGCCGTGGATTTTGAGCACCACGAGAGTTATTGTGGTATCCCAGTCTGCAGTTGAGATACAGCAAGTATACCGGCCCATAGCACAGCCTCAGTGGGTGAGACACAGTGTTTGGAGAGCTCATCCTGATTCCAATAGGCTTTCAATATACCAAGTCCTCTCATACATCATCTCCCTAGCTCAGATCCGGTTTGATACTACTGGTGTGGGTCAAAGAGGATACCAATTGCAGACCCGCTGGAGCTGGAAAAAGGGTGTTGGATGAACATTGCTATCTATAACTGGGAACACTTCCACATGCTGCAGTGGAACCTGACTCTTCTCTTTCCCCACAGAGGTGTAACCATCTATGAAGACTGTTATGTTTAAATTTTCGGCTGCGTCCAGTTTTTTCCTTAGCAATTGATGTTTATAGCTCCTATTACAGTTGTTTATACAGTGGGGCAAAAAAGTATTTAGTCAGCCACCTATTGTGCAAGTTCTCCCACTTAAGAAGATGAGAGAGGCCTGTAATTTTCATCATATGTATACATCAACTATGAGAGACAAAATGTGGAAACAAATCCAGACAATCACATTGTCTGATTTGGAAAGAATTTATTTGCAAATTATGGTGGAAAATAAGTATTTGGTCAATATCAAAAGTTCATCTCAATACTTTATTATATATCCTTTGTTGGCAATGACAGAGGTCAAACGTTTTCGGTAAGTCTTCACAAGGTTATCACACACTGTTGCTGGTATGTTGGCCCATTCCTGCATGCAGATCTCCTCTAGAGCAGTGATGTTTTGGGACTGTCGCTGGGCAACACGGACTTTAAACTCCCTCCAAAGGTTTTCTATAGGGTTGAGATCTGGAGACTGGCTAGGCCACTACAAGACCTTGAAATGCTTCTTACGAAGCCACTCCTTCGTTGCCCGGGCAGTGTGTTTGGGATCATTGTCATGCTGAAAGACCCAGCCACGTATCATCTTCAATGCCCTTGCTGATGGAAGGAGGTTTGCACTCAAAATCTCACGATACATGGCCTCATTCATTGTTTCATGTACACAGATCAGTCGTCCTGTTCCCTTTGCAGAGAAACAGCCCCAAAGCATGATGTTGCCACCCCCATGCTTCACAGTAGGTATGGTGTTCTTTGGTTGCAAATCAGCATTCTATCTCCTCCAAACACGACGAGTTGTGTTTCTACCAAACAGTTCTACTTTGGTTTCATCTGACCATATGAAATTCTCCCAATCCACTTCTAAATCATCCAAATGCTCTCTAGCATACTTCAGATGGGCCCGGACATGTACTGGCTTAAGCAGGGGGACACGTCTGGCACTGCAGGATCTGAGTCCCTGGCGGCGTAGTGTGTTACTGATGGTAGCCTTTGTTACGTTGGTCCCAGCTCTCTACAGGTCAAACACTAGGTCCCCCTGTGTGGTTCTGGAATGTTTGCTCACCGTTCTTGTGATCATTTTGACCCCATGGGTGAGATCTTGCGTGGAGCCCCAGATCAAGGGAGATTATCAGTGGTCTTGTATGTCTTCCATTTTCTAATTATTGCTCCCACAGTTGATTTCTTCACACCAAGCTGCTTGCCTATTGCAGATTCAGTCTTCCCAGCCTGGTGCAGGTCTACAATTTTGTTTCTGGTGTCCTTCAACAGCTCTTTGGTCTTCACCATAGTGGAGTTTGGAGTGTGACTGTTTGAGGTTGTGGACAGGTGTCTTTTATACTGATAACAAGTTCAAACAGGTGCCATTAATACAGGTAATGAGTGGAGGACAGAGGAGCCTCTTAAAGAAGAAGATACAGGTCTGTGAGAGACAGAAATCTTGCTTGTTTGTAGGTGACCAAATACTTATTTTCCACCATAATATGCAAATAAATTCTTTTCAAATCAGACAATGTGATTGTCTGGATTTGTTTCCACATTTTGTCTCTCATAGTTGATGTATACCTATGATGAAAATTACAGACCTCTCTCATCTTCTTAAGTGGGAGAACTTTCATAATTGGTGGCTGACTAAATACTTTTTTGCCCCACTGTATCTATGCCTTTTAGAGTTTAGGACCCCATCTGTATAGAGGGGGGAATAATATTGATGTTATAGAATTCCTTATTTCAGCTTATTATGTACTTAATAAACCCTAGGTTGAGTGCACCTAGTGTTACGAAATCAAATCCCATCCTCTTTTGCTGTCTAGGGTAGGCAGGTAGTCATTTTATTGTCCATAACGATCTTGCTGACATTATTGTTTTCAAGCGGTTATTATGCACAGCCATTCTCAGCCTGAAACATGGTATTAATTTTTCTCTAGGAAATAGTGGCTTTCTCTCAACAATATACACTTCCCCTTACATAACTAGCATTTTTCTCACACATGTCATCCTCTATGTATAGAATGAGGACTTTCAAAGTCTTAAAATAGTGCCAGGCCATCAGCGACACAAGCTAGATTCTTACCCATAATATCTCATAAGGCTACGTGAAACCCCACATGGCACATCTCATTTTAATCTCCTTTATTGTAATAAAGCATATTCCCTTCCCACACTCTGATACACGGCAGGCATTTAATGCATTATTTTCATAAGTCAGCTACTACTGCTTTTCTTAACTTATAAAAATTCCTACTGTAGGGTCACTGCAACGTGTGCATAGATTTTTCCATTACAGAGTGCTCGTGCTAAGTTGTTATACTATGTATGTACCCTATAATGCCCAAGCTCTGGACACTGCCTAATAACTTATATTAGCTGCTGCATATTTGAGTTTTCAGGGGTGCAAAGTTTATGTTTTATTTTTAGAGGAAAGAAAGGGAAAGAAAAAAAAAAAAAAAGTTTAGCCTCTGCTTACTTGTTGAATTGTCCTATAGGACTGTAAAATGTTCTAGCTGAAATCAAAACAGGCAGCTAGCATAATGGGTACTGATCCATGTCTATAAGCTATATTAATATTTCAATTTACATCTGATATTACAGAGTTCCATTTATTCCTTAGTAATTAATTGATAACCCGATCCACGTTTTCACTCACCGCCAATGTACATATGATATTATTACTATATGTTATTCATATAAATCTTTAGTATCTTAGATGATACACATATCTTTAGCTATTTAAAATAACATTATTTTATGACCCAAGCATTGTACTGTTCATAAATATTAATTCTTCAATTATTGTTATACTATGGTTATAGGAGATGTATATTACTTAGACTAGTTCATATCATGCCATCCAAGGCCTTACAGAGACAGTTTGTATTACTTTTCAATTGTTATGTTATTCCTATTTATGACTCCCATCTTGTATATACCATAGCTACATGCGAGGGATACATTGTCAGCTTTATTCTAAATAATGGTGCTCCCTATGCTGATTTTATTATTAGTATAAATCATCTATTGCTGTTGGGCCCCTCTCCTCCCTTTCCCGCCGGTACTTGTTGCCTGTGGGTCATACCCCTACTCCTTTTTCCCACATCGCCAATAGCTGGCACTTCCCCAGGAGAGGAGCTCATCCAGAAGCCCCCTACATTTTATATTTCATACTTATTAATTTCCCCCCTTGAGTATAACTTTATCAGGAGTTACCCTTAATCATTCTATACACAAAAACCTAGGGACCCAAAAACTTTACCAGATAGTTGCATTATCTGGCTCCGCCCCCCCTCATAATGTCCCCCCCATACTGTCCACTACATGCATAAAACATTGCTACATTAGAACCTTGACACCTCTTTATTTCTCTTTGCCTCTTCTTTTGACTACTACCGAGCGGTGTTTACCCGCTGATGCTGATCAAACAAAGATACCTTGTTATCAGAAATAGGGACAGAGGGCTTAGACTTTAACTATTTTATTTTTTCCATTCCTTTTATTATTCGCCTCTCTGAGGAACACCCAAATGTCTTGAGATGAAGGTGCCAAACATTTACAGATTGACTTGTACATTAGTGCAATGTTCTCATTCTAAAATATATCATTGGAAATGTATAATTTTTGTGGTTATCATTCTAGGTGCTGTATTGTTTCCTATATCAATTGGCTCATGAGTAGCCATCGAATAAACCACTGTTAAATGCTATTCAATATGTTATAAATTGAGATTCTCAAGTTATAGATAACTAAGTATTGTACAATTATCACTTGTTGTTATAGGTGATTTCACGGTCAATTGTGTATCCACTGTGTTGTAACTGCCTACTTTGTTCATCTATAGTACTTGTTATACTATTTTGTTGACTTTTATTTTCATCTTAAGAATCTCAAAAAAGATTATTAAAAAAAAAAAAATTATATATATATATATATATATATATATATATATATATATATAGGCACAAGCAGGGAACCAGCACACTTTTCTCATACAGCTGCCGGGGTGCGCTTCCAAACACTCAATATCAACAAATCAAAGAAGGCACTCTCCGTTAGTTAAGCCGTTTATTAGTAAACGTTTTCGGGGTCTGAGGACGGGGGAGACCCCGAAAACGTTTACTAATAAACGGCTTAACTAACGGAGAGTGCCTTCTTTGCTTTGTTGATATATATTTATATTATACTTGAAACTAGTTACAGCAGTTGCTATTACTCTACCAAATGATTCTTGGCTGTGTAAACCAGCCCCCCCCTCTCTCATTCATCAATGAAATTGTTTGCATAGTTATTTCAGAAAGAACAAAGGCTTAGACTGTTGTATAAATAAAACCAGCGGGATACTTCAAAGTGAATATTAGCATGATGGAGCCTCAGAGGTATATGCCCATATATGGGCTTCCTGCCCAAGATGGGTAATGAACTCACAGGCCCCCTGTGGGGAATAGACAGTTTGTCTGTGGGAATGATTGAATCTACAAACATGTTCAAGGAATTGTAGCTGTTACCATCTACATGTTAAATGATCCCCTGGTGAGCTACATACGCATCCTGCCCAGCCATGTGTTAATTGAGAGCATAGAAGCCAAGAATTAAGAGTTCAACATGTGACATTGCAGCTGTTAAATTCATTTTTAAAATTCAGCCTGTATAATTTTAAAAACTGTATAAAAATGTGTATAGTGGACCTAAGAAGCAGTGACTAATAGTAACATATTAGATAAATATTTCTTTATTTTAGAGTCAGACGATCTCCTTTGAATATTAGCCATAAACATGGATATCTTCTATTTTATCATAGAAATTGAAAAAATACTGGTGTTTGGTATCAAATTGTACATTTTCTGTTATGTTAAATGAAATATAGATGCTGACAAGAGAGATTTATTAATGCTAAAAGTTATAGTATGTTAAATAATCACTTTATAAGGATGTATTAAATTGTTAGCAATATTGATGATTTATATTTGCAGTTGTTTGCTGCCCCCTAGGGTATTAAAACTGGTATGACAGCCAAACGAATTGACTGTTTAAAACACAATCAAATGTTTCAGTTTGAAGGGCCAATCAATGCTCAGCTCCGTTAGGGCCAATCCAAGACAAGCACCAGATAAAGGGCCAATCCAAAATATTGTGGGAATGATTAATGAAACGGGGGAGGAATTCTTTGTTCTTGGAATAAAGGTTCAGACAACTCACTGCTAAAAAACACAGACTAAAAGAAGCATTAACTTTCGGAGAGAAAATGCATAGGCTTTGGTGCCAAGCATATTCTCTGCCATTTTCAGGACACTTTCTTGAACAATGAAAGATTAACAATGCTTGAAGTCTATACCTGTGCATATTGTGAGTAATCCCTTCATAAATGACCCACAAGAAACTCTGGGATATGAAACATTGATTTGCTTATTTGGGTAAAGTGTATAATTTGATATTTCAAAGCAAATACATTCATTATTGCTACAACTAATTGCAGCTAGTAGATTTAAAAGGGCACTTTGTATTTTAGCTTGCATTTATAATCCTGTGTGATTTAAAACTAATCATTAATGCTAAGTAATTTATCTTTGCAAATATATAAATATATTTTAGAATTTGTGTTAATTGCAGATAATTAAGAATTTAGTTCAGCTCAGATAAATTGGCATAGGAATTGGTTGTTTGCATTAAGAATATATATAACTTCTGATGTTTTAATTAGAGTTGTATAGAATCATTTGTGGACTAAATAGCTTAAGTATATTTGTCTGGGAGTTAACAAACCATACCTTGGTATCTCATTGTGATATTTAAATGCAACTCTGATTTGGGAGATTATTGTGAATAAAGTAATTTGTATGATCTTTGTATAGCATATTATAACAGCATAAATGTGTTTAGTTTGATTCATAACCTGGTTCCTATAAATATAATTCAAAATTCAATGTGTCTATAAATTTTAACTAATATAAAGAATTTAGGAATTTACATTAATTTTAATTGTTTTGTATATGCATTTTATTGGGGGTTTGTTATAAAGAATAATTATTAAATATATTGTATTATAATCCGGCCATATACTGACAGGAGAGAGTGCAGGGGTGGAAAGGTAGATCTGGGTATCATCAGCATAGAGGTGATAGCTGAAGCCATATCTGTTGATAAGTTTACCCAGTGAAGAAGTGTAAATAGAGAAGAGTAGAGGACCTAGGACAGAGCTTTGAGGTACTCCAACAGACAGAGGCAATAGAGAGGAGGAGTCACCAGCAAACGAGATGGAGAAGGATCTGTTAGAGAGATAAGAGTGAATTCAGGAGAGTTCAGTGTCACAGAGCCCAAGAGAGCTAAGAGTCCATAGGAGAAGGGGATGGTCAACAGTGTCAAAGGCAGCAGAGAGGTCAAGTAAGATGAGTATAGAGTAGTAGTCTTTTTTTTTAGCAGAAAGTAGATCATTAGTAACCTTGGTGAGGGCAGTCTCAGTTGAGTGTTGGGGACGGAAGCCAGATTGCAGGGGTCAAGCAATGAGTTGGAGGACAGGAATTGGGTTAGCGATCGAAAACTAGTTTTTCAAGGAATTTTGAAGCTAGCAGGAGCAGTGATATGGAACAGTAGTTTGCAGGGGAGTTAGGGTCAAGGGAGGGTTTTTTAAGGATGGGGTGACCTTTGCATGTTTGAAGGAGGCAGGGAATGAGCTGGTAGAAAGGGATAGGTTAAATATGTGATTAAGAGCCGGAGTGAGGGTGGGAGACAGAGGAGGAATTAGATGTTAAGGAATAGGTTCAACTGGGCAGGTAGTGAGGTGTGAGGACGACAAAAGGAAAGCCACTTCACTCTCAGTAGTTGGGAGGAGGGTGCAGAGTGGCAGAGGGGGTGACTGGGTGTGAAGTTGGGAGATTGCAGGTTTGTGTTGGGATGTTTCTTTAGATGGCAAGTGTTTTATTGAAAAAGTAGTTAGCAAAGTCTTGAGCACTGAATGCAGATGGGGGGGCGCAGGTGGGTAGAATATAGAGTTGAAAATGGAGAAGAGTCTTTTAGGGTTTGAAGAGTGAGTGTATATTAGAGAAGAGAAGTAGGTTTGCTTAGCTAAGCAAAGTGCAGAGGTGTTAGAGTAAAGAATTAACTAATTTTGCATGAAATCAGGTCCAGAGCGGGATTTCCTCCAGGCATGTTCAGCAGTGCGGGAGCATATTTGTAGTTGGCGTGTTTGTTGGGACTGCCAGGGCTGGAACCGACGACGTGGGGCTTTGCGAAGTTGGGGCTGAGCAAGAGTGTCAAGTGCATCGGAGAGAGTATTGTTATAGTGGGTTATAGCAAGGTAAGGCCGGCATATCGTGGAAATGTGGGGGAGGCATAATAAAATAAGATTGGAAAGTTGAAGAACATTTGGTTTTTGAGAATGAGATGTTTCATCTGTATGGTGCCACCTGGTGGCGCTATATAGATGACGTCTTTGGCCTCTGGTTGGGTGATGTTGGATCCCTAAAAAGTAGTTAGCAAAGTCTTGAGCACTGAATGCAGATGAGGGGGGGGGGCGCAGGTGGGTAGAATATAGAGTTGAAAATGGAGAAGAGTCTTTTAGGGTTTGAAGAGTGAGTGTATATTAGAGAAGAGAAGTAGGTTTGCTTAGCTAAGCAAAGTGCAGAGGTGTAAGAGTAAAGAATTAACTTATAGTGCATGAAATCAGGTCCAGAGCGGGATTTCCTCCAGGCATGTTCAGCAGTGCGGGAGCATTTTTGTAGTTGGCGTGTTTGTTGGGAGTGCCAGGGCTGGAGCCGACGACGTGGGGCTTTGCGAAGTTGGGGCTGAGCAAGAGTGTCAAGTGCAGCGGAGAGAGTATTGTTATAGTGGGTTATAGCAAGGTAAGGCCGGCATATCGTGGAAATGTGGGGGAGGCATAATAGAATAAGTTTGGAAAGTTGAAGAACATTTGGTTTTTGAGAATGAGATGTTTCATCTGTATGGTGCCACCTGGTGGCGCTATATAGATGACGTCTTTGGCCTCTGGTTGGGTGATGTTGGATCCCTAAAAAGTAGTTAGCAAAGTCTTGAGCACTGAATGCAGATGAGGGGGGGGCGCAGGTGGGTAGAATATAGAGTTGAAAATGGAGAAGAGTCTTTTAGGGTTTGAAGAGTGAGTGTATATTAGAGAAGAGAAGTAGGTTTGCTTAGCTAAGCAAAGTGCAGAGGTGTAAGAGTAAAGAATTAACTTATAGTGCATGAAATCAGGTCCAGAGCGGGATTTCCTCCAGGCATGTTCAGCAGTGCGGGAGCATTTTTGTAGTTGGCGTGTTTGTTGGGAGTGCCAGGGCTGGAGCCGACGACGTGGGGCTTTGCGAAGTTGGGGCTGAGCAAGAGTGTCAAGTGCAGCGGAGAGAGTATTGTTATAGTGGGTTATAGCAAGGTAAGGCCGGCATATCGTGGAAATGTGGGGGAGGCATAATAGAATAAGTTTGGAAAGTTGAAGAACATTTGGTTTTTGAGAATGAGATGTTTCATCTGTATGGTGCCACCTGGTGGCGCTATATAGATGACGTCTTTGGCATCTGGTTGGGTGATGTTGGATCCCTAAAATCCCTAAAATGTTGAATAATAACTTGAGATTTATCAAATTTACATTTACTTGGAGTAAAGAGAGTGTCAATTTTTTAGACACAAAAGTGTACAAACAAAATGGCCATTTATATACAGATCTATATCGTAAAGAGACTGATCGCAATACCTTGCTCCATTATACTAGTACCCAGCCCCTATGCTAAAACAATCATTGCCAAAAAGTCAACTCCTAAGAGTAAGGAGAATAGTGAAAGATGAGGGTTTGGTAAATGATAGATTAATTGATGAGGGTAAGCGTTTTTTTGGAGAGTGGTTATCCTGTTGAGCTCATTAAGGAATATAAAGAAGTGAAAAGAACAACACGTAATGAGGCCCTTAAGCTAACCGAGAAAAGAAGTAAACTGGATAGGATGGTTTTTGTTTCAGAATTTATTACCCTTAGTCCAACGTAAACTGGATAGGATGGTTTTTGTTTCAGAATTCCCTACCCGATATCCAACGTATCATTAGACACCATTGGCATATAATAAGGGATTGTAATCCAGGTGTAGAGATTTTTGCTAATGCCCCTATGCCTGCATATACCCGTCCTCCTAATTTAAGGGATTCTTTGGTTAGAGCAGATGTAGGTAGTTTGAAGAGAGGTAATACTGGTTATCTGGCAAGTCAAAAGAAGGGTTGCTTTCCTTGACTAGGTTGCTCTATTCGTGGCAGTCTGGTCAAGGGCGACAATTTTTACCATCCATATACTGGCAGAAAATATGGTATCAATGGATAATTCACCTGCAATGCTACCTTTATGGTGTGCTTAATTAAATGCCCATCTGCCAAAATTTATATTGGCTAAACAACCCAAAGGTTAAGAGACAGAGTTGTGCAGCACAAATCTAGCATTAGGAGAAAAAATTCGGAGGCACCAGTAGCATGTAATTTTTTTGGAGGCTGGCCATTCTATTGCACAACTGAGGTTCCAGATTATAAATTGGGGACCTCCTCCCTGAAGGGGACAGAATAGGGAATCCCTGTTAAGAAAGAGGGAGATGCTATGGATTCACAAACTTGATGCATTAACCCCTAAGGGGATGAATAGAGATTATTATCTGAATCAATTTATGTAAAATAATTGTATTGGCTGCTTTCTAATATTCTGTATTTTTAATTTGTGGTGTAATTATGATTATGTAGTGTGTTGAGGGGATGAGGTCCCTTTAACTTTTTTGAGACTAATGATGTCATGATGAGATGGGAGAAGTTTGACACCTGTTCTAAGGTGTTTAAGGTGATACATTTCATTGTACCACAGACATGACTAAGGGTTAACAACCGAAACGTAGTCATGATATTTTATACCTGTCCTGGTTAAAAAGAATTTTACTAATGAACTTGATAGTGCTGCCTTTTCTTTGAACTCTGATATTTCTTAAGGTATGCAGTAACTGTTTGGCGTGCACACCTGTTCTGCTTAGGTGCTGGATCTCCCTTGGAATTGTCATGTTTGTAATATGTTTTCATGTTATCTAAATAAAAACTATGAAATAAAAAAAATATATATTTATTTAATAAATAATAAAAATATTTTACCCAAACTTTAAACCCACTGGAAAAGTTAAAGTGTAATATCTTAAGGAATAGAGCTCATTAAAAAAAATGAGATTGCAAGATCTCTTACCAGATAACTCAAGGTAGCACTGCCTTTGGTCCATTTTCACCTAGTACCTTATTGAGGAAACTCATGCAATTTTTCTTTTTTTCTTTTTTTTTTTTTGTCTTTTTAACTTCTTTACAAAGTTCAGTGAGTGAATTGCTGGATCTTGGCACTTCTGTGTTGTGGTCTCTTAAATAAAAACATCTGTGCACTGTTTTAGGGGTCAATAGAGGGATTTCATATGTTTAGGTAATGCATCAACCAGAATTATTACAACCTGGAATTGAAGTGACAGTTAAAAAGCAGCTACAATCAACCAATCACACACTATCTGTGAAAAATATACCCTTGAAGCTGATGGGCGCAACAGACAGTAATGTTAATGCAATCTGAATGATACTTTTACCATGTTCATTGCTATTTATGAATATCATTGTCATTAAAAACATTGATTCATCATTAGTGAACAACTGCTTGCCAAGAAATCCCAAATATCTTTTCTGACAGCTCATCGACATTTGTTCCTGCCTATACAATATATACAAAAGATATTTTGGAAGTTTATAATGAGTTGTAGCTATGTCTTTGGCCACCCCTTCTTCATAACATCAACCTTTTCTTGGTTGCACTTCAGTCATAAAATACAGGGAAACTAGGGAATGGAATTCATTATCTCATTAAAGGACCATTAGGTACAGCAGAAGTGCATAATCAACAAATGCATGATACAATATTTTTTTTCTGACAAATATCCTTTTATCTCCCTGTCCCCCGCATCATGTGACAATCATCAGCCAATCACAGGCATATACTGTGTACATGTTAATAAGAGCTGGTGCCTCAGAAATTTTTAAAATGTAAGTAAATAACTGAATCCCCCCCCCCCTTAAATTGCATGTTCTAGCTGAATCATAATTTTAACTTTCATGTCCTTTTAAATATTTAGGGCCAGATTTAAAGTGGAGCGCTAATTAATGCTCCTGCTCGAGCGTTAATTGTGCTAGAAGTAAACTTTTTACACTCGTCGGGTTGCACTCACATTAGGAGTTGACAGTAAAAAGTTATCGCTCTTACGCTAACCTGACAAGGACAAAAAGCCAAACTTAGAATATTGCTTGTGCTATAACCTATTCCCCGATAAAAGTCAATGGAGAAAAAAAGTGGAAAAAAAACACCCCACTCTCGCACAAAACCAAATTCATTTTCTCATGTGTGCTATTTTAAAATTCTTAGAACATATTCTGCTACACTATCTAAAAAACCCTTATCGCTTGTGCACAAACGTTTTTACTCCACTCGTAATATGCCCATTAGTAGCTTAACATCATTGCCAGAAAAAATCCTGCCAAATAAAAGAAATATATACATGAACCAACATAAACCATTGAACAATTATATGCACTGCAAATTGGATCTATACCAACTACTTTTAAAGCTGGTTCAGCAGATGGCCAGACAAGACGTTGGACAAATTTGACAAATTTATTGGAACTTAAGAGCTAGCCAGGAAAATTAGAAGAAAGCTACACAGTTTTATGAATCAGGCAAACGTTTCTGCATATAGACACATGTAGAAAATGCTAAGCAATTACAGAATAAAATTCTATAAGTTATGGTGACTTGGCTCCAGGGATTTGTCAAGCCTCACATTTTAGACTCACAAGGAGACACCACCCAAAAAAGACAGGATCAAATAGTTCACAAAATTCTACTTAAGAGAACACAAGCAACAAATTGTAGTGTTTTTCACTTAAACAATATAATTATTTCCTTACACGTGTGCAGTTAACTATTTCATATTAGTTTGTCTAAATGTAATAGTTAAAGGGACATTGTACACTAGGTTTTTCTTTGCATAAAGGTATTGTAGATGATCTATTTATATAGCCCATCTGGGAGTGTTTTTGTAGCAATGTATAGTTTTGCTTATTTTTTAATACCATTGAGATGATTTTAAGACTCCTAACCAAGCCCCACAGTGTCAGATGTATACACGCGTTTTCAGACTTCTGCTGGCTCCTGTTTGTGTTATCCGTATTTTCATTACCTGCAGTTATATGAAAAATTATGTACACTGTCCCTTTAACATTGTTAAAGGTAGACTGTACTTTTTTGTTGTTGTTGTTTTTTTTTGTAATGTATTCACAGTGGCTGGTTATTACCAGTTGCATAGAATTAATTGCATTAGAACTAGTTCCTTTAGGTTTATTCTTGCAGTTTAAAAAGCTGTTTTGACCCATTTAAACCAATACACACAGCTCTTTACACAGTTGTTTACGTTACCAAGCTTCCTGATGCCTTCCGCTTTCTGGTCTGATCTTAAAGGGACAGTCAAAATTAAACTTTTATGATTCAAATAGGGCATGCAATTTTAAACAGCTTTTCCATTTACTTTTTTCATCAAATTTGCTTTGTTCTCTTGGTATTTTTTGTTGAAATCTAAACTTAGGAAGGCTCATATGCTAATTTCTAAGCACCTTTGAAGGCCTGCCTCTTATCTCTGCATTTTGACAGTTTTTCACAGCTAGACAACGCTAGTTCATGTGTTTCATATACAGTAGCTAAAGTTTTGCTCACTCCCCGTGGAGTTATTTATGAGTCAGCACTGATTGGCTAAAATGCAAGTCTGTTAAAAGAACTGGAATAAAGGGACAGTCTGCAGAGGCTTAGATACAAGGTAAGCAAATAGGTAAAAAGTGTATTATTGTAACAGTGTTGGTTATGCAAAACTGGGGAATGGAAAATTAAGGGATTTTCTATCTTTTTAAATAATAAAAATTCTTGAGTAGACTGTCCCTTTACACAAAAGCACAACTTTGACCTCTTTGTAGATTAAGCACATAGTATAAGAAAGGACTTTAAAAGACAATAATTTTACAAAATAGAGGATTTTTTTTTCATACTTACACTAAAATGTCCTTTTACGTTTTCAGTGGACATTACAAATAGTGGATACTACACATAAAATGTAACATCTGATGGCAGACGATATGGAGAAGACACTAGCTCAAGGGAGGCCAGGCCTGCTATGGCTCCTTACACTTTAGCTAAAAGTCAAATCTGTGATTTAGAGAGACATCCATTCACTTTTTACTGGTAGCCAACCATTACAGCTCATATAAGAACAGACTTCACCCTCTAGATCTATCCCCAATAACTGCATAACTGGCAATAATGACCCAGTTGCCTGATGAATCGGTTTGCCAACCGAGAAACGTGTTGCAATCATTGGGGCCAACTGGGTGACCCTGTAATCCACTTTGTATAACAACCCTGGTGTTGTTTTTAAAAATTTTGTTTTTAATAAATATTTGCAAATTTTTACTTTTGGAGTGGATCTCATTTCCTACCGTCTGCCTGCAATCACTACTAAGTGCACAGCTACTGAGAAGCATTAAACCTGCCTTTGTTTTCACTGCATCAATACCAAAAGATCGTTTGTTTGGGTGAGCTGCCACACCTGCCTGAATCTGCAGCCTGTATCTACCAGCACATTGGTGTGCTTTGGGAGTATGTGAGTACCCACTTTATACTATAAAGCACATTTTTATGTATCATCCTTAATGGTCTGCACATATAGTGCTCTCTGTTTGTTTTACACCTGTTGCAGAACTACAGTATTGGAAGTATCCTTGAACGGGTGAGCTGTCACACCCATCTAAATCTACAGCCTGCCCCTACCAGCACATGAGTGTGCTCGTGGAGTATGTGAGTACTCATTTGGCTATTCTGTTGCTTTTTCTTATGTCTTCAATCAGACTATACCACACATGAGGCGCCCCTCTGTTTTTTATTTCTCCTAATAATGACCCAATGCTTGTAAACATCCCTTACCAAATGCAAACAGAACAACAACTACATCTACCGTTAGATACAAATATGAAACACTGACAAGGCAGATTAACCTATAGTAACAATGTTGTACCATCAGGTAGTTAGTAACATAAACTGCTAGTTTGGTGACTACTGATTAATGAACAGGCAAATAATTTATTTTAGGTTACACTACCAAAGATGGATTAGCAGGAACTATGTTGATACTATTGCTACTATGTTTATTGACTTATTATTACATAGGAGATACTGCAACGCTTGAGCTGACCAAATTTGAGTGACTCCAGTTTGATTGTTGACCCAATGCTAATAATTAGACTCTTGCTATGCTACAGCATATTAACATCAATAGCTGGTGGCAAATTATCCATATTATAGTTTGTTTTGATATTATTGAGAACATTGAAGTGTAAGAATGATTAATTTTAATCGGAAGTTTATGGGAAGCCAGCGTAGAGACTTGCGGAAAGGTAAATTAATTTGTTGGCAGTGGCTTTCATGATAGATTGCATAAGGGAAAGAAAGGTATTGAGAAAGACATTTCAATAGTCCTTTTGAGAAAATGAATGGCCAAGGTTGTTTGGAAGTCAAGAATTGATATGTACAGTATATGTTACGTATATGATGGTGGCATTGTTTTGGCAAATATTGGCATATTAGCAATGAAAGAAGGTGCAGAGTATAGTGGCATGTCAGTGGACAAAACTAATACTCTTGTATAAGCTATTGTGGCCTGTAATTAAATAAAACATGAGAATAAACAAACAGATATACAATATGCAATAATATTATGATATTTACATAGCTATATCAGACATACTGATTATAAAGTGTGATGCATCAAACTGATGTATCAAAAGGGGTTTCCATGATGAAACAGATGATAGTGGGTAATATATCTCAAGTGGTTTCTGTTGTAGTTTGTATTATTATTTTTTTGTAGCATGTAATAGAAGTAGCTGTGGGAAATTTAGCAAAACTTATAGGAACTTTGCAAAAATAATACCCAGTCTGATTCAGCTTAAAAGTCACATTAAAGTAGTGAAATTGTTTATCTGATGGTAATCAAACCAATAAAGAGGCCCCTATGTGTTTTATAATTATTTAATAGTTATTTTAAAAAGAAATCAGAAAGAGAAATCAGTTGGAACAGATCTGGAGCAAAACATTTATTGGAGTGACATAACTTACTAAATATAAATATTCAATTTTTACAATACAAAATGAGGTCCGTTATTATCACAATAGTTTGGAATGTTTTATTCACTGTCCAGAAAAAAGACAATCAACATTTACCAACTCGTTGACAAATTGATCAGGGAGCACAGCTAATTTCTAAGCTATAAACTTGCTAAAAGGATGTCCTTTTTACATCTGTGCATATTTACCAATTTCATTTTTAAATACCATATCTGGCACATCAAAGAACTAGAAAAAGTTTGCATGACTCAGGCTACTTAAATTACTAATTAGAACACGGAAATTGAAATCAAATGAAGACCCCCCCAAGGCAATTGGTCAAAAAGTTTCAACTCCATTTTCCAATTAACTCTTCAGATGTCTTCATTATAATCTCTTTTGATAGTTAATGCTACAGATCTTACTGTAAATGCAGATGCATTTATCAACATTTTTTTAGTGTCTTTGAAAGATTTTTATAATCTATTATTTAGTCAAATATTTTTTAATTTTCACTAAAAATAAACAAATTTTAGATTTTTGATTATGTTTTTTTAAAGGCATAACCTAAAAAGACCATTATCGTATGTGCCAGAACAAGTGCTTTGATAAAGCAAATCAGCAAAAATCAGTTGAATGATCTGTGTAGGATCTATGTGCACATGAACAGTATATAGTTGTGACTGTGACTCAATGTGTAGCATTAACATTAAATACATGACTCTTATTTTCTATATGATTATTAAAAAAATGGGAAGCAAAAGACTGGGGACTGATCAGTGAGAAAAAAAATAAAATAGGAAAATAACTTCAGTGACCAAACGTATAACACTTTTCCTCCAAACTTGCGATACCACCTAACAGTATAGCACAAAGAAAATCCAAATATAATTGGAGCCATCCTGCTTGGAGGAAGAAAAAATGTAGATAATGATGAGAATACTGAAAAATAAAGAAAGAGAAAAGACAGACATCCCCTACTGTTTCATTTATATCATTTACTGAAAGCTTTATCCCAAAATGAGCTAGTGTAACTCATTGGCAGGTGTTAGCAGTGGATATGAAGCTGTGCTGGAATTGATCCCAGCTGGTCGTAACTAATGTGCAGATGATGCAAGAAAGCTTTAATAAAAGGATCATATCTGCCACTAATGTTTTCCAGGTCTTACAGGTAAAGTTGTCATTACTATCTGCAGTTTTATCAGGTTCATCTTTTTTTAGCTGAGAATGTGTTTGTTTTATTAGTAAATGACGATGGTATCTTCTTTATAAATATCACCCTTTTAAAGGGCCATAAAAAGGAAAAATGTACACAATATAATTTACTAGAGCATGCTAACTTCAGGACTTTGGATAAAGTGACCCTGCTAACTTATGCTCCTTATAGACTTTAATGAAGAGTGCAGAAGAAAAAAATCGTACACATTGCTCACGTGTTAACCCGACAGGGGTTGCTAATATTTCCCATTCCATTTCAAATGTTATTCACATACAGGAAAATTTTATTTTTTATTAGAGCTCTATCTATCTATCTATCTATCTATCTATCTATCTATCTATCTATCCATCTATCTATCTATATATACATATATACTGTATTGCTTAGATAAGCCTGACATTTGCTCTAACCCAAGATGAGTTATATTGATGTGTTATGTATTTATTAAATTTTAAATATTGAAAAATATTAATAAGTAATGTAAATAATTATAATAGATGTAAAATATCCTTAAAACTCAATAATATATATATATATATATATATTTATCAGGTTAAGGGCACTCACAGGTGCTTAAAGAAATTCTTCCTTTATTGCAGTATCTTTAAAAACAATCAAAAACAGTTGATGTTTCAGCATACAATAAAGCCTTTTTCAAGACATCTTAGTTCAAATTATATATATATATTGCAGTAAAATATAATGTAAAATATAAATCTATACCTATATATCTATATGAATATGTAAAAGGTAAAGATATATACAGATAGATATATTTAGGAATATCAATTTAAAAATACAAAGACAATTTCCCCCTACATAAAAAACATTGAAATGTTAAATATTTACAGTAAATACACAGTAAAACACATTATTAAATATTATTATTGAATTATTATTTAGACACACACACACATATATGGTATATGGCCATGTACTTGCAGTCAAATACATGGCCATATACCATATACCTTTGAACAAGGGATAGGCGAATGTTTCGCAACATTCGAAAAATGAAACAAATTTTAACACATTCGTTCGTTCGAATCGAATTTCGAATGTTTGCATAACATTCTAACATTTGATTTTTGAATGTTCTGTTTCGAATTTTACAATTACATTCGAAAATATTCTTTTTGAAAAATTCAAATTAATATTTGTAATAGTATTTCTAATGCTTTCTTTAAATATAATATTCAAATTATGCAATATTCGAATTTGAAAAATTTGAATTTATACAGTGGGGCAAAAAAGTATTTAGTCAGCCACCAATTGTGCAAGTTCTCCCACTTAAGAAGATGAGAGAGGCCTGTAATTTTCATCATAGGTATACATCAACTATGAGAGACAAAATGTGGAAACAAATCCAGACAATCACATTGTCTGATTTGGAAAGAATTTATTTGCATATTATGGTGGAAAATAAGTATTTGGTCACCTACAAACAAGCAAGATTTCTGGCTCTCACAGACCTTTATCTTCTTCTTTAAGAGGCTCCTCTGTCCTCCACTCATTACCTGTATTAATGGCACCTGTTTGAACTTGTTATCAGTATAAAAGACACCTGTCCACAACCTCAAACAGTCACACTCCAAACTCTACTATGGTGAAGACCAAAGAGCTGTCGAAGGACACAAGAAACAAAATTGTAGACCTGCACCAGGCTGGGAAGACTGAATCTGCAATAGGCAAGCAGCTTGGTGTGAAGAAATCAACTTTGGGAGCAATAATTACAAAATGGAAGACATACAAGACCACTGATAATCTCCCTCGATCTGGGGCTCCACGCAAGATCTCACCCCGTGGGGTCAAAATGATCACAAGAACGGTGAGCAAACATCCCAGAACCACACAGGGGGACCTAGTGAATGACCTGCAGAGAAGTGGGACCAACATAACAAAGGCTACCATCAGTAACACACTACGCCGCCAAGGACTCCAGCAGTGCCAGACGTGTCCCCCTGATTAAGCCAGTACATGTCCAGGCCCATCTGAAGTATGCTAGAGCGCATTTGGATGATCCAGAAGCAGATTGGGAGAATGTCATATGGTCAGATGAAACCAAAGTAGAACTGTTTGGTAGAAACACAACTCGTTGTGTTTGGAGGAGAGAGAATGCTGAGTTGCAACCAAAGAACACCATACCTACTGTGAAGCATGGGGGTGGCAACATCATGCTTTGGGGCTGTTTCTCTGCAAAGGGAACAGGACGACTGATCCATGTACATGAAAGAATGAATGGGGCCATGTATTGTGAGATTTTGAGTGCAAACCTCCTTTCATCAGCAAGGGCATTGAAAATGAAGCGTGGCTGGGTCTTTCAGCATGACAATGATCCCAAACACACCACAGCAATAAAGGAGTGGCTTTGTAAGAAGCATTTCAAGGTCCTGGAGTGGCCTAGTCAGTCTCCAGATCTCAACCCCATAGAAAACCTTTGGAGCGAGTTGAAAGTCTGTGTTGCCTAGCAACAGCCCCAAAACATCACTACTCTAGAGGAGATCTGCATGCAGGAATGGGCCAAAATACCAGCTACAGTGTGTGACAACCTTGTGAAGACTTACAGAAAACATTTGACCTCTGTCATTGCCAACAAAGGATATATAACAAAGTATTAAGATGAACTTTTAATATTGACCAAATACTTATTTTCCACCATAATTTGCAAATAAATTCTTTCCAAATCAGACAATTTGATTGTCTGGATTTGTTTCCACATTTTGTCTCTCATAGTTGAGGTATACCTATGATGAAAATTACAGGCCTCTCTCATCTTCTTAAGTGGGAGAACTTGCACAATTGGTGGCTGACTAAATAATTTTTTGCCCCACTGTATGTTTGTAATAGTATTTTTAATGCTTTCTTTAAATGTAATATTCGAATTATGCAATATTCTTAATAGAAACATTCAAAATGATATATTTGTATCTATTATGTATCAATTTACTAGATTCCCTCCCTACCACATGAACTATTGAACTTCTGAATAGTATTTGTTAAATAGAATGTTAAATTTAAAATTTCGAATGTGGACATTCAATATAATTATAAACATTCGAATTTGAAAGTGACATTTGAAAACTGTAAATAGCATTAGATTATAGAATTTTTAAGAATATTCGTTCTTATCAACATTCGGATTTATAATTCGAATTTCGGTAATAACATTCGTTCAAACATTCGAAATTCGGACATTTACACATTCGCCCATCCCTACTTTGAACCTTTATAAATATGTTTTATAAATATATATATGAATATTTTTTATCAGATAGTGTTTATATCAGTGTAACTGTGTATTTATTTTGCGTTTGGTGCAACTTTAATTTTTAAAAAGCAGTAAAGTATGAAGCTATGTTAGCACTTCCCTTCAGATGCTGGCTGCCAGCCCCAGTTCTCCCAGACCATATCCAGAAACAAGACATATCGAATGTGGTGGCGCTGTGTCACCTCAGGGGATGCAAGCTGCTCTTTTCCTCTGTAATACCTCACAATGGTGTAGCACGTTTCAAATAAAATGGTAGGCGTAGGCGCACAAACAGGTCATACTCACAGGATTTCAGTTTTAAATCAGCCTTTTATTAAAACCAACACAAGGGTATCTTCAGATGCAGCTTCAGATATTAAAATATAGCTCAACGCGTTTTGTCAAAACAAGCCTTTCTCAAGAGCATAAAATCAATATATGTCAAAGCAATTTTAGCCCTAACCATTTACGCGAGGTCGTCAGTTGTGGAGGTCTTCAGTTGTTGAGGTCTTCAGTTGTGGTAACCCACACGCGTTAAATTCAATTGCGCTCGAACAAACGCACTTACTTTCAACTTATAATACACACACAATTTAACAGCTGCACGATATTGCTATATCAGGTGCAATAAATTTAGTGTACCACTTGTAAATCTAGTTCTATGTATTTAGTTCCAGCCAAGAGGTTTGACACATATTTAGCAGACCACTGCTGGCCCCGGGCTGAAACTGCCACAGCAACCCAGCTGTGTGACTGCTGCTGATTGTGTAACCGATAGTCTTCACTCGAGACCAGCAATGCTCTGCAACTCCTTGGCTGTATTATAACTTTGTGTTTAATCTTTTGTCAGTGGTTAAACACATAGGGGCCAAATTATCAAGCTCCGCTGCTCCATAACTGGTCCGTCTGCTCTGAAGCTGCGGACATCAATCCGCCTGATCCTATACAATCGGGCTGATTGACATCCCCTGCAGGGGGTGGCATTGCACAAGCAGTTCACAAGAACTGCTTGTGTAATGATAAATGCCGATAGTGTATGCTGTCGGCATTTATCGATGTGCGGCGGACATGATACGCTACATTGTATCATCATGTCCGCTCGCACTTTCATAAATTGACCCCATAGAGTTGGGGCATTGATAGTGTTAAATTAAATTTAAGGGTTTATTTGCTTTGCTATGTGTGCTTGTAAACACATGCATACATTGAGAAATTGAAAATGCAGACTAGAATATTGGATGACATAGCTAAGTAAAATAAGTAGTGTGTATGATTTTTTTATTTTTTATAATCTCTATATTAAGGTTGTAAAAAATATATATACTTCAAAATTATTTTTTGAAAATCTTAGGAGACTGACATGGTGAACTTGAAACAAAATGACTTTATTTTAGATTGAAATTTAATGACTAAGCAGATTTGCATTACTTCTTCAATTGCACTTTTAAGTAAAAGATGGAAAAGAAAAATATAGGGTTTACATTAAGTTTAGAATCCTTCTAATAAACTTTTTTTTGCCTTCTCATGAAGAAGCCCATTAGGAAACACAGATCTGGATCCCAAACCTACTCATGTTCTTAAAGGGACAGTCAAGACCAAAATAAACTTTCATGATTCAGATAGGGCATGTAATTTTAAACAATTTTTCAATTTACTTTTATCACCATTTTTGCTTTGTTCTCTTGGTATTCTTAGTTGAAAGCTAAACCTAGGAGGTTCATATGCTAATTTCTAAGCCCTTGAAGGCCGCCTCTTCTCTCAGGGTATTTTGACAGTTTTTTACCACTAGAGGGTGTTAGTTCACGTGTTTCATATAGATAACACTGTGCTCATGCACGTGGAGTTCCAGTGAGCCAGCTCTGATTGGCTAAAATGGATGTCAGTCAAAAGATCTGAAATAAGGGGGCAGTTTGCAGAGGCTTAGATACAAGGTAATCACAGAGGTAAAAAGTATATTAATATAACTGTGTTGGTTGTGCAAAACTAGGGAATGGGTAATTAAGAGATTATCTATCTTTTTAAACAATAGAAATTCTGGTGTAGACTGTCCCTTTAAGCTCCAGCTCAGATTAGTTAAAAAAAATTGCCTTCCTTGAGCTAGATGACGAGTGGAATGGAAGTTTGTTCTTCGGATTTTGGGTGCGCGTCGGGTAGCGTGCTTATTAAAAGTTGAAAGTAAAAAGTTTTAGCTCATGGTAACCCAATGCACATAAAAAGACAAAATTTGAATATTGCAACCACTTTAATGTATTCACCCATAGACTTTAATTATCGTGAAAAAGTGGAGGATAAAAAACTAAAACCCTCACTCATGTGAAACCCCATTCGTATTTAACCAAGTATGTATATATGCTGCATATACATATTTAGACATGTGTATGTATGCATCTCTATGTTAAAGCCCTTTGCTGTCTTTTTTTTTCTAACACCTGAGACCTTATATCTTTAAGCCCTTTTAACAGTGTTAATATGAGTGTAACTGTACTTTTAAATGTAATTTTGATGTGTTTTGTGGGACTTTTTTGTTAGGTGTAAAACCAGAGCTCTGAAGTTGCGCTCTCTCGTGTAAGCGCATTTTCCTTTCAACTTGTAATACGCTCCCTACTTCTGATGTGGGCAAAGAGCCATGATAAACCCCTTTTCACTTGCATGCAACTCTTAGTACGCCACTCGTAATCTAGCCCCTTTTACGCTCCAAAGCATGACTGATATTTTCTTATTGGCTCTCTGGTCATGTTCACTGGAGCTGCAATTATTTGTATTGGTTAAAAACATAGGAGTTGATTACGATCCATTGGCTCTTTTTGCACCGAATAGGTTATTTTTTTGATTCAGCTGGATAAAATTACAGCGTTTTTTTGCCGATTCCTGCACTTGCAAGAGCGTTTTCAGATAAAGGCTCTATATTTTTTATATAGGACCAAAAATGTCTGGACGATCACAATCCGAGCAGGCAGTAGAATAAGTATTTCTCAAACAGAGCATGAGTCCTCCAGTGGCTCAGAAGGGAAGGCAACTGACTGAAGACCAGAGGTCCCAGAATCAACTCTGGCACGGGCGTGAAAGATTCATTCAAATCTGACAAAGAAATGATAAAAATCAAAATAAAATAAATATACAGTCACCAGATTCTTAATGGTGCTCCCATATATCCCACACATCACTTCTAGTGGATCTGTCATGGGGTTATTTGAAAGGAATATCAAATATGATCAGAGAGCAGCCAGTCATACACTATGGGGTTCCTCTTCCAAAAGTAAATACCGAACAATGATAAAAAAAAATAGAAACACAGTGCATCTCCAATTCAAGATGGTTTAATGAAAAATGTAAAAAGGGCACACATATGCACTTACTGGTTTTAAAATTAGATAGGCAAATAAAACACTCCAATGGTAAGTCCCGCTTGTGCCCGTTGCCTTTTTTAAGCTATCCAGGTGCTGAGAGACAAACCTAGATTAGTTACGGGAACCTGGAGTGGACACTCTATGTGTTTTGCTCAGTATGCGTCTATGCTTTATCAAGAGACAAGTTTCAATTAGACATGTGCGTTTCGTTTCGGCCAAATTCGTTTTTCGGCTGATTTTTGCCAAATTCGGAGACTCGGATGAATCCGAATTTCTGAATCAGCACATCCTGAAAATTTCTGAAATAATAAATTAGTTTCCGGATTTTTGGATCCATTATTCATATTCTGAATTTTTAATTGTTCCTAATGTAAAACCGCACATCACTGACACTAACTCTAAGTCTAAATAATTAAATAAAGCTATTAACCCCTAAACTGCCATTCCCTGACATCGCTGACACTAACTAAGCCTCTTAACCCCTAAACTGCACCCCCCACATCGCCAACACTAATTAAACCTATTAACCCCTAAACCGCCGTTCCGAAACATCGCCGATACAAATGAAACATATTAACCCTTAAACCGCTGTTCCCAAACATCGCTGACACAAACTAAACCTATTAACCACTAAACCGCAGTTCCCCGACATCGCCGACATTACCTAAGCCTATTAACCCCTAAACCGCAACCCCCCACATCACCAACACTAACTAAACCCTGCCATTCCCTGACATCGCTGACACTAACTAAACCTCTTAACCCCTAAACTGCACCCCCCACATCGTCAACACTAATTAAACCTATTAACCACTAAACCGCCGTTCCGAAACATCGCCGATACAAACGAAAACATATTAACCCCTAAACCACTGTTCCCAAACATCACTGACACAAACTAAACCTATTAACCCCTAAACCGCAGTTCCCCGACATCGCCGACATTACCTAAGCCTATTAACCCCTAAACCGCAACCCCCCACATCACCAACACTAACTAAACCCATTAACCCCTAAACTGCCGTTCCCAAACATCCCCCAAAAAACTAAACCTATTAACCCCTAAACTGCCAGCCCCCACACCACAACAACCTAAATTAAACTATATTAACCCGTAACTCTAACTTTAACCCTAACCGTAACTCTAACTGTAACCCTAACCCTCTCTGGCTCTCTCTTTCAAACCCTTTGCTCTCTCTCTCTCTCTCTCTCTCTCACAGCCCGTCTGGCCACGCCCCCATCGTGACACCCCACCTGGTCACGCCCCTCACCACGCCCGGCCACACCCCCATCATGACGCTCCTGCCAGCCACGCCCCCTGACATGCCGCTTTAGCCTTGCTCTATTCTCTCTGCTGTCAGGATCCAAATGGCCAGGTATGTTTGTCCTCGTGCAGTCTCTACTACGCATGACTGCATCTGACAAACATACTTAGTCGTTTATTATATAGGATAATAAAAATTATTCCTATTCTAAACCGTTTAAAAAAAAAAAACACCCCAAAATAAAAGAACCCTAATCTATAATAAACTACCAATAGCTCTTAAAAGGGCCTTTTGTAGGGCATTGCCCTAAAGAAATCAGCTATTTTGCTACAAAATAAAAACAAACACCCCCTAACATTACAAACCCACCCCAAACCCACAAAATAAAAAAACCTTAAATAAAAAAAACCTAATCTACCCATTGCCCTGAAAAGGGCATTTGTATGGGCATTGCCCTTAAAAGGGCATTCAGCTCTTTTAAGATTGGGCATTAGCCCTAATCTAAAAAAAAACACCCCCAAAAAAACTTAAAAAAACCTAACACTAACCCCTCTTTAGGTACTTCATCCCAGTGGCTCCATCTTCATCCAGGTGGTTTATAATAAATTATTGATAGTTTATTATAGATTAGGGTTCTTTTATGTTGGGGTGTTTTTTTTTTTTTAAATGGTTTAGAATAGGGAATTTTTATTATCTTGAATAATTTGTTTGCTATTTTGTTTATAGTTTTATTTATTCTGTTTGTGGTGTATATTTTTTTTAGAATAGCAATTTTTTATTTTTAATGGGCAGTAAAAGAGCTGAATGCCCTTTTAAGCGCAATGCCTATACAACTCCTCTTTTCAGGGCAATGGGTAGATTAGGTTTAACAACTGTATTTTTATTTTGTGGGTTTGGGGGGTGGGGATTTGTATATTGTTAGGGGGTGTTTGATTTTATTTTTTAGCAAAAGACCTGTTGTTAACTTTAGGGCAATGACCTAAAAAAAGGTCCTTTTAAGGGCCCTTGGTAGTTTATTATAGATTAGGTGTTTTTTTTATTTCTTTTTTTTTTTTATACGGGGTATTAGAATAGGAATAATTTTATTGTTTTGGATAATTTCTTTTGTTATTTTTTGTAATGGTAGTTTTTTTATTGTAATGTTAGGTTTTAGTGTGTCATGAGATGCAGGACATATGCAGGACACAGCAATGATGGTACAACTCTATTTTATTACAGAGCATAGCAATACACATCCAGACAGGTTGATTGTACTAAACTAACTGCCGCACAGACACCGGACCTAAGCCCCGCCCACCAGCTAGTGACATCACATCCTGCTATCATCACATCTTCCCCTTTTTCAAAGGCAAAGCATACATTCGCATATATTAAATAACAAAGTACACCAACAGGGTATACAACAACATTTTGTTTTAGAACATTATAAGAACAGATGGATTAGAAAACATGAACAAATAAATTACATCCTGACTTGGACATCGGGGTAGACTACCCTAGTCCACAGTGACCATGGGATTATTCTGCCCATACTTCCGGTCACTGTTCTAGCTAAAGTCAGTCCCTGTATCGGGCCGGAAGCCTCACCACTCTTCCGCTTGATGTAACTTTGCATGAACTGTCCTCTGATACAGAAGATGGTGAACAAGAGTCTGCTGGAGGCAAAGATATATCCCCGCTATGATCTTGCTGAGGGGAAGGCACCTCTCTTAGAACAGGAGATCCCACCGGCGGTGGTACTGAGGTATCCGGTTCCAGACTCTCAGGTACAGGCTGAAGATGTCTTCGGTTACGGCGTGTAACCGTCCCTCCCTCTGTAAGGACTGTGTAAGACCTTGGTTCTGGAGAGCGGCCCACTACCGTAGCAGGCGTCTTCCATTTCTTCTCATCATCCAGTTTAATTCTGACACTTTGGCCCGCTTTCAGTTCCTGTAAAGGCCTGACAGAATGTCTCCTGTCGTAGAAGAAACGATAACCCTTTTTGGCCTCTTCATCCCTCCTAAGGACTTCGTCCCGAGGAACAGGGCCAGGCGGCTTGAAGACACCCACTGAGGGTAAAGTGGTGCGAATCTGGCGTCCTAGCATCAGCTGTGCCGGGCTAAACCCGGTGGCTTGAATGGGCGTCGCCCTGTATGACAAGAGGGCTAGGTACGGTTCAGATTGCTTTAGGATGAATTTTGTTGTTTGAACTGCCCTTTCAGCCATTCCGTTGGCCTGCGGATAATGTGGACTTGACGTGGAATGTACAAAATCATATTCCCTGCTGAAAGCACTGAACTCTGTAGAAGCGAACTGCATGCCATTATCACTCACCAGCTCCATTGGAATGCCCCAGCGGGCGAACAAGCTCTTCAGGCGAATGATAACGGCCTGACTTGTGATATCATTCAGGGGTGCTATTTCCAAATACCTGGAATAGTAGTCGATAACAACAAGAAACTTTTTCCCGTGCAGTTCGCACAAATCAGCAGCTATTTTCTGCCACGGCCCCGCAGGCAGCGGAGTAGACATTAAGGGCTCCCTTCTCTGAGTAGGCCGGCGTTCCCGGCAAAAGGCACATTTAGACACATGATTTGCAATGTCGGAGCTGATCCCAGGCCACCACACAGCTGTAGCTGCTCTTTCTCTGCACTTTGTGATGCCTAAGTGCCCATCGTGTATCCTGTTCAACATCTCCTTCCTCATGCTGACAGGAATTACAATACGGTCTTGGAACAGCACCAACCCCTCCAGCTCCGTGAGCTGCGACCTCTCTGGCTGGTAAGCATTTAAAGACATCCAGGCTGCCCGGCTCTCGGGCCAGCCATCTCTTATGTACCTTATAACTTCTTGCAGATCTGTGTCCAAATATGTCTCTTTCTTTATCTCTTCCAGTTTCCTCGAAGAAATGGACTTAGAGGCCAGAACTGAATCAACATACACTTTTACATCCGATTCTGTAGAGGATTCTTCAGCAGCAGCCAGCGGGAGCCTGGACAGTGTATCTGCCACAACCAGCTGCTTCCCCGGCACATGCACTGCCTGAACATTGAACCTGAGCAGTCTCATTAAAAGTCTCTGGCATCTCAAGGGTGTTTTGTCGATGTCATAAGAATTGATAAGAGGGACTAGCGGTTTGTGGTCAGTTTCCAGACTAAATTTCTCCAAACCCACTAGATAACGCTGAAAGCGCTCACAGGCCCAAACTGCAGCCAGGCACTCTTTCTCAATTTGAGCGTATTTTGACTCCGCAGCCGTCAGTGTGCGGGAACAGTAGGCGATGGGCTGTAGTTTGTTGTCATTCAGCTGCAGGAGTGCAGCCCCCAACCCATAACTGCTTGCATCAGCACTAACCACAGTCTTTTTTGAAGGGTCGTAGAACCCCAGCACTGGGGCAGACCCCAACAGGGACTTAGCATGCAGGAACGCTTTTTCTTGTGAGGGTCCCCAGACCCAGGCAACATCTTTCTTAAGCAACTCTGTGATAGGGTGCAAAACTGTAGATAAATCTGGAAGAAACTTGCCCACGTAATTTACTAGGCCCAATATCTGTCTCAGCTCATGTACATCAGAAGGGCTTTTCATCTGTTCGATAGCCCGAATTTTCTCGGGGTCCGGCTTGATGCCATCCCCGTTGATGATATGCCCAAAGTAGCATAATTCAGTTTTCCTAAAATGACATTTTTCTTTATTCAGCTTCAGCCCAGACTCTTTGATAGCCTGCAGCACACAACTCAAACGCTGATCATGCTCCTCCACTGTAGACCCATACACTAGAATGTCGTCCATGACGACTGCTGTGCCCACGTGGCCACTCAGGAGAGAACTCATTTCCCTCTGAAAGATCTCAGGAGCGGAGGATATCCCAAAGGGAAGTCTGCAGAAACAGAACCGACCTACCGGAGTGATAAAGGTAGTCAGTTTGCGGCACTTTGGATCCAGGGGGATCTGCCAAAAGCCGCTAGAAGCGTCTAATGTGGAAAAGAACTTCGCCCCAGCCAACTTCGGGGCTATATCTTCCAGTGTCGGCAGCACAAATCTCTCCCTCTTCACTGCCTCATTCAACCTTTTCAGGTCCACACAGATGCGCACCTTTCCGTTTTTCTTTGCAACTGGAACAATGGGGGCACACCAATCAGTTGCTTCAACAACCTCTTCAATAACCCCCATAGACTTCATGCGCATGAGCTCTTTCTCCACTTGAGGCATGAGCGGGAACGGAATTCTACGAGGAGTAGAAATACTGTACGGGACTGCGTCACTTTTAAGTGCTATACGGACAGGTTTGCAGCTCAGTAGGCCCAACTCGCCAAACATATCTTCAGAGATCTCATTCACTCTGGCCACGAGGCCCAAGTCACAGGCTGCTTTTCTGCTCAATAAACTGTTAACACACTGACCTCGGATCACATGCACCCACATGGTGAACTTCCTTTGTTTGTACTCACAGCTGGCAAGAAATTTCCCCACACAATCAATGCGGCCACCAGGACTATGAACATTTGTAGTAACCTTCGCCAGCTGGGGCTGTCGAGGCAGTCTCATAAATTCAGCAAAAGACATTACAGTGATATCTGCTCCTGTGTCAATCTTAAAATCAACATTGGCTCCCATTACAGTAAAGGTAACTTTCCAATCTTCCTCTGAGCTTGTCCGTTCCACAACAGACCCCACAAAAGACACTTCCTGACCCTCCTGGTCACTGTCCACCTGCATCTCCTTAATGTATTCAGTTTTACACACCACTTCAAAATGGCCTATTCTGTTACATTTTCTGCATCTTTTATCTCTGGCCGGGCATATAGCACTCTGATCATGAGCCCGGTAGCACCGTGTGCATCAGCCATGTTGCGCCCATCCACTTCTAGGCCTTTCCAGTACTTTAGATCTACCGCTCACACTGTGCCTTTCACTAGTAATTTTCCTAGACTGTTGTACTTCATCCACAATACTCTCAGACCTCAGATCAGCACTTTGCTTTTTCACCAGTTCACTCTGGCGGGCCATCCTAATAGCCCCGTCTAATGTTAAATCAGGCTCTAACTGCAGCTTCAGGGAGACTTCAGCATCTGCAATTCCAATAACTATTCTGTCTCTGATTTGCTCTTCTTTAGCAACACCAAACTCACAGAATTCAGCTAATTCATACAGGCTGCGCAAAAATGACTCCACAGATTCTCCCACACGCTGATTACGTTTGTGAAAACAAGCTCTCTCATGAATCACATTTCTTTTGGGCACAAAGTGGGCACTGAGTTTATCCATAACTATATCAAAGTTAACTTCTTCCCCTTCTTGGAAAGTAAAAGCATTGAACACTGGCTCTACATCTTTCCCCATAGAGTATAAAAGAGAATTAACTTGTACTTCACCACTCTCCTTGTTCAGTTTGGATGCAATCCTGAAGCGCTGAAACCGCTGACGCCATGTGGGCCAAGCTGCAGGCTGAGAAAAGTCAAAAGGCTCAGGTGGGGTAAACTTTGACATCGTCATCATCAGAAACAGAAGCGTAGTCCAGAACTTCTGACACCATGTCATGAGATGCAGGACATATGCAGGACACAGCAATGATGGTACAACTCTATTTTATTACAGAGCATAGCAATACACATCCAGACAGGTTGATTGTACTAAACTAACTGCCGCACAGACACCGGACCTAAGCCCCGCCCACCAGCTAGTGACATCACATCCTGCTATCATCACAGTGTAAGGCAGCTTAGGTTTTACTTTTATTTCACAGGTAAGTTTGTATTTATTTTAACTAGGTAGTTAGTAAATAGCTAAAATAAATACAAACTTAATTGTGAAAATAAACTTACCTTTGAAATAAAAATAAAACCTAAGCTAGCTACAATATAACTATTAGTTATATTGTAGCTAGCTTAGGTTTTATTTCACAGGTAAGTTTGTATTTCATTTTAAATAGGTATTATTTAGTTAATATTTGTAACTTTAATTTAGTTCTATTTTAATATTTTAAAGTTATGGGGTGATAGGTTTAGGTTTAGGGGTTAATATAATTTAATTTAGGTTGTTGCTATGTGGGGGGTTCGGTTAAGGGGTTAATAGGTTTAGTTAGTGTGGACTATGTTTGGGAATGGCGGTTTAGGGGTTAATAGGTTTAGGTAGTATTGGCAATGTGGGGGTTTGTGCGGTTTAGGGGTTAATAGGTTTAGTTAGTGTCAGCGATGTCGGGGAACAGCGGTTTAGGGGTTAATACTTTAGTGATTTAGTTAGTGTTGGCGATGTTTGGGAACGGCGGTTTAGGTCTTAATAGGTTTAGGTAGTGTTGGCGATGTGGGGGGACAGCGCTTTAGGGGTTAATAGCTTTATTTTGTGGCAGCGGCGGCTTTACATAATTTTTTTCGGCATTCGCCGGCACATTAATTATGTAAAATTAAATAGTTTTTTCAGATCCTTTAGTTTTTGCGGATCCATTCTTTATTCATATGCATTATTCTATAACTTAGTCCAGAATAGAATAATGCATGTGAAATAAGAATGGACCCGAAAAAAACGAATGGATACGAAAAAACGAACGGATCATAAAAAACTAACAGATCCGAAACCGATTTAACGTAACGTAACTAATTTGCCAAAACAATTCTTTTTTAAACTTAACTAATTTGCTGAAACAAAATTATTTTTTAACTAACTGAAAACAAAACGAATTTTTCAGCAGTGCACATGTCTAGTTTCAATAGAGTAACAAACTTATACATAGAAATTTATAGCAGCCTTGTTCCAATTTCATTAGATAAGGAAGATGCCAGTCTGTCTTTAACACCTTCTAGGTTATATCGACCGGATCATCCATTCGGGGGTACTTAACCATGTTGGAAATTGTACATCTATTTGTAATTGATGATTTCTTGAACATATTATTTTGTATGCTGTGAACTCAAATTGTATCATCTGTCTTTCTATATGTTGTACTTTTTGGAAAATTCTTTAATAAATATGATAAATAAATAAAAAATACTAAATGCTACAGCATTTCAATAAAACAATAAAATCATAAATGGTAATATACATATTAAAAAAATATTTTTCCTTTTAACCTTACACACTCTAGGGTGACAAATTAATTTTTATACAATATAAAAGTCGAAATTATTCAATACTATGTTAAAATATAATTACATTTAAAATACTAAAATTAAAAAATTATTGCATCATAAAATATTATTCAGGAACATAAAAATACCCTGCTCAAATGCTTATGATAAACATGTAATTAATAACTGACCATTAAAGATAGGCTTGTACATAAAAACCTATATTTAATTCCTAGGGGTATAAACTTTTTAATTGATTAATCCACTGGGTTTCTCTCTGGTGTAATTTTTATGATCTATATCCATTGCCAGGAGCGATCCAGTCAATTACTTGAATAGTCAAACTTTCATGTATCATTTTAAAATGGTTTGATAGACTATGCCTTTTAAATTCTATTTTGATATTATATAGGTGTTTATTAAACCCAGTCCTTATTTTTCTTTTTGTTCGACTGATATATATCCGATAACATTTACATTTTAGCATATATATACAAAATATGTAGAAGCACAATTAGACCTGTTTTTCATATGGTATGTTACTGAATCATCATAGTTAGGAAAAGTATTACCATTTTTTTTTACATAGTCACACATCTTACAAAAAACTGCTGTGATTATGGCTTTGTCTCCAACTAAATCTCTCTGAAGTAGACTGACCATATTGCCGCTTTAAAAAGGGACACATATGAAAAATACATATGTCAGGGTTCTTATAGAAAACATTTATTTAAACAGCCCTGAAAACAGCCTTGACATATGTATTTTTCATATGTGTCCCTTTTTAAAGCGGCAATATGGTCAGCCTACTCTGAAGGGGCTCCACTCTAATAATATTCCAATGGCTGTCCAGTACTTTTTTAACTATGCTGGCCCCTTCATTATAAATTGTTACAAATCTCACCGTATTTGTGGATTCGTCTTACTCCCACTTTTGTGGGCCGATTTAACATGCTGCAAAGGCAGCCGTTTCTGCGCGAGCTGTCAGGCTTGCCGGAAATATAAGTTAAGAAGCAGCGGTCTTAACTTATCCGCCACCTCTGAGGCGGCGGACAGCAATCAACCCGATCAGATACGATTGGGATGATTGACACCCCATGCTAGCGGTCAAATGGCCGCAAATCTGCAGGGGGTGGCATTCCACAAGCATTTAACTGGAAATGCTTGTGCAATGTTAAATGCCAACAGCAAATGCTGTCAGCATTTAGTGATGTCAGGTGGACATGATCCGCTATAGCTGATCATGTCCACCCGCATCTTAATAAATCGGCCCCTTAGTCTCTTAACACCCTCTATCAGAATAGATCTATCAGTTTTCAAAGTATTAAATTATACCCTTCATTAATATAAAATTTATCATCCATAATTGCTGCTTCAGCATCAAAATCAGATAATTTAGAACAATTGTGTCTGATCCTCATATATTGGCTAGAGGGGATGTTATTTTTCCAGTTCTGGAGATGTGCACTTTTGACATCTATAAAACTGTTTTTAGCATCAGGTTTAGTATAATTGCATACTGCAATTTTATTATCTAGATTTTTAAAGAGAACTAAATATAAAAATGTTATTTTAGTATTTGAGTCATTTTCACTAAATTGCTAGTTATAATTATTTTGATTTATATAACTTGTAAATTTTCCTATAGACTATTCAGTGCCCTTCCATAGAATATCATCAATATATCTAAAATATGTAAATATGTGAAAATGAAAGCGGTTATTATTCCATATAAATCTTTCCTCAAAATCATTTGTGAAAATATTTGCATACGATTGGGCAAAAGTAGTCCCCATTGCTGTTCCCTTTAATTTGAGATAAAACTTATTCTCAAAAACAAAATAATTGTGCTGGGGGATAAATAATATGTATTCCAAAAAAACTGTAGATGGATATCAGGGATGTCATATCTACGAAAATTGTTTTCAATAGCTTTTACATCTTTAGGATATTGGTGTACAATGATGAAGCATCACAGGTAATTTACCAAAATCCTCTTCCCAAATTAAACCTTTAAACAATTTAATAATATCTGTGGTGTCCTTTAAGTTTGGTTTTTAACCAATCAGGGCAAAGTATTTCCTTTTTAAGTTTGTATGCAATGAACCCTCTTTAGCAGTAGTGATTACGGCGCTAAGCCGAAACGCGTTTACTGTGTATGCCTCCTGTACCTTTGTTCCTCCATGAACTTTTTAAACATGTTGCGAATAAATGCTATGTTTTAACTTATACTCTCGTTGCTGCTCTTTAAGTTCTTTTATTGGGTTTGATGTCCTTTAAAAGTGCCTTACAATTCCTCACTCCTCTCTGAAGGAAATGATCAACATATTTAGATAAATTGTGACAAATCCCCAATCCCCAAAGTCTTCCCGGGTTTTTTTTTTTTTTTTTTGCACTTTAGGAAGATGATAAAAAACACATACTTTAGGAAAAGATGGTACAATAACATTGGAATTCCACAATCCTTAACTGGCTGTATTAAATTTCTTAGATCTAGGGCATACTGTTGTGTTGGATCTTTTTCTAATACCATATAGGTGTTTTGGTCCCCTAGTAATCTATAGGCCTCTTCCAAATAATCACCTCTATAAGAACCAGCACTGATTGGCTAAAATGCAAGATTGTAAAAAGCACTGAGATAAGGGCAGGTAATTATAGAGGTAAAAAGTATAATAATTTAACAGCATTGGTTATGGAAAACTGGGGCATGGGTAATAAGAGGATTGTCTATCATTTTAAACAATCATTTTCATATTTTTCATGAAGTTTAGGATTTGCAGGTTCTTGAATTTTGTTGTTCCAGCCTGTAAGATTCCTCCTTTCTCGCAGTGTTTGTATCTCATATTTTTGTGCTTTAACCTTCTGGACAACTGTTTTTGTTCCCTAGGCCTGTAAAACGGCTAGAGGGCAAAGAAAAGTATAGTGTTTCAAAACTCAGAAACCATTGGTTCCTTAGAACGGCATGATGACTATTAACTTGCTAAACCATATGTAATTTTGCTTAGACTATTAGATTAAATCTCCTTCCCAAATATGACTCCAAAGTGGATAAAGATCTCCAACTTGATAGGTTAACCCCTCAGGTATTTTCTTGATGGATACGTACATACATACATCTAAATTATATAGTAATGGAATAAGCAAAAAAAAATAATCTAAAAATCTGAATATAAACAAATAATGAAAGTAACGATATATTCAGTACAATTTGTCATAAAATAATGTAAAGACATAGAGGATAGCAAGTCTTATTTTTTTTAAACGTTCATACAATTCTGCTATATAAAAACATTGTATTTACTAAGACATTTATGAATTATTCTCAGTTAGATGAAACAGTTTAATTTCATATGAAAGAAGACAAAATCTTAAAAAAAAATAGCTTTAAAATCTGTATATTGAACATACCACAAGCTTAATAGTGCAATAATGTTCCCCTTAAAACTGTTTTATTCTTCTGATTAAAGGCTGCCATTTTCACTTATCTTCTTGCAATATTTAATTTGAAACTTAGACAGGAAAACAAGAAAAAAAATTAAAGTCATGAATTAACAAGCAATCTGTTTTAAATTAAGATACTTTTTTTCTATAACCATTAACTAACCTGCCCACTGTTTTAACCTTAAGTACCCTTTGGCCTTTGTTGCGGTGTATTTAATAGATGGAAATGAAAAAGCTTCCTCCTTTAGCAAATAAATGAAGCCATTATTAACCCTTCTTTTATCTCACACCACCAAACAAATTCTGGAGAACTAAATGGAAAGATCATAAACCAATAACAAAGATAGATAAGCCTAATTTCTGTAAGATTGTGGCAATACTATATTTCAATAAGAAATAATTGTATTGGATGATATTTATTTCCTATGGCCTAGATTTAGAGTTCTGCGTTAGCCGTCAAAAGCAGCGTTAAGGGGTCCTAACGCTGGTTTTGGCCGGCCGCTGGTATTTAGAGTCAGGCATGAGAGAGTCTAACGCTCACTTTCAAGCCGCAACTTTTCCATACCGCAGATCCCCTTACGTCAATTGCGTATCCTATCTTTTCAATGGGATCTTCCTAACGCCGCTATTTAGAGTCTTGGCTGAAATGAGCGGTAGAGCCTCTACCGACAAGACTCCAGCCGCAGAAAAAAGTCAGTAGTTAAGAGCTTTCTGGGCTAACGCCGGTTCATAAAGCTCTTAACTACTGTGCTATAAAGTACAATAACACCCATAAACTACTGATGTACCCCTAAACCGAGGCCCCCCCACATCGCCGGCACTCTAATAAATTTCTTTAACCCCTAATCTGCCGACCGCACACCGCCGCCACCTAAATTATCCCTATGTACCCTTAATCTGCTGTCCCTAACATGGCCGACACCTACATTATATTTATTAACCCCTAATCTGCCCCCCCACATCGCCGCTACCTTACCTACACTTATTAACCCCAAATTTGCTGACCGGACCTCGCCGCCACTCTAATAAATGTATTAACCCCTAAACCGCCGCACTCCCGCCACGCAAACCCTATAATAAATAGTATTAACCCCTAATCTGCCTTCCCTAATATCGCCGCCACCTAACTTCAAGTATTAACCCCTAATCTGCCGACTGGACCTCGTCGCTACTATAATAAATGTATTAACCCCTAAAGCTAAGTCTAACCCTAACCCTAACACCCCCCTAAGTTAAATATAATTTTATTCTAACGAAATAAATTAACTCTTTTAAATAAAGTATTCCTATTTAAATCTAAATACTTACCTGTAAAATAAACCCTAATATAGCTACAATATAACGAATAATTATATTGTAGCTATTTTAGGATTTATATTTATTTTACAGGCAATCTGAACAGCCAATAGAATGCAAGCTCAATCTGATTGGCTGATTGGATCAGCCAATCCGATTGAACTTGAATCTGATTGGCTGATTCAATCAGCCAATCAGATTTTTCCTACCTTAATTCCGATTGGCTGATAGAATCCTATCAGCCAATCGGAATTCGAGGGACGCCATCTTGGATGACATCACTTAAAGGAACCTTCATTTGTCGGGTAGTCGTCGTTGAAGAAGGATGTTCCACGCCGGAGGTCTTGAAGATGGAGCCGCTCCTCGTCGGATGGATGAAGATAGAAGATGCCGCTTGGATGAAGATGTCTGCCGGTCCGGATGTCCTCTTCTGCCCGGATAGGATGAAGACTTCTGCCGCTCCGGATGTCTTCTTTTGGTCCATCGGTGCCCGGCTGGGTGAACACGGCTCAAGGTAGGGAGATCTTCAGGGGGGTAGTGTTAGGTTTATTTAAGGGGGTTTGGGTTAGAGTAGGGGTATGTGGGTGGTGGGTTGTAATGTTGGGGGGTGGTATTGTGTTTTTTTATAGGCAAAAGAGCTGATTTCTTTGGGGCATGCCCCGCAAAAAGACCTTTTAAGGGCTGGTAAGGTAATAGAGCTGTTAACTTTTTTAATTTAGATTAGGGTAGGGAATTTTTTTTATTTTGGGGGGCTTTGTTATTTTATTAGGGGGCTTAGAGTAGGTGTAATTAGCTTAAAATTCTTGTAATCTTTTTTTATTTTTTGTAGTGTTTTTTTTTTTTTTGTAATTTAGTTTAGTTTATTTAATTGTATGTAATTGTAGTTAATTTATTTAATTAATTTACAGGGAGTGCAGAATTATTAGGCAAATTAGTATTTTGACCACATCATCCTATTTATGCATGTTGTCTTACTCCAAGCTGTATAGGCTCGAAAGCCTACTACCAATTAAGCATATTAGGTGATGTGCATCTCTGTAATGAGAAGGGGTGTGGTCTAATGACATCAACACCCTATATCAGGTGTGCATAATTATTAGGCAACTTCCTTTCCTTTGGCAAAATGGGTCAAAAGAAGGACTTGACAGGCTCAGAAAAGTCAAAAATAGTGAGATATCTTGCAGAGGGATGCAGCACTCTTAAAATTGCAAAGCTTCTGAAGCGTGATCATCGAACAATCAAGTGTTTCATTCAAAATAGTCAACAGGGTCGCAAGAAGCGTGTGGAAAAACCAAGGCGCAAAATAACTGCCCATGAACTGAGAAAAGTCAAGCGTGCAGCTGCCAAGATGCCACTTGCCACCAGTTTGGCCATATTTCAGAGCTGCAACATCACTAGAGTGCCCAAAAGCACGAGGTGTGCAATACTCAGAGACATGGACAAGGTAAGAAAGGCTGAAAGACGACCACCACTGAACAAGACACACAAGCTGAAACGTCAAGACTGGGCCAAGAAATATCTCAAGACTGATTTTTCTAAGGTTTTATGGACTGATGAAATGAGAGTGAGTCTTGATGGGCCAGATGGATGGGCCCGTGGCTGGATTGGTAAAGGGCAGAGAGCTCCAGTCCAACTCAGACGCCAGCAAGGTGGAGGTGGAGTACTGGTTTGGGATGGTATCATCAAAGATGAGCTTGTGGGGCCTTTTCGGGTTGAGGATGGAGTCAAGCTCAACTCCCAGTCCTACTGCCAGTTTCTGGAAGACACCTTCTTCAAGCAGTGGTACAGGAAGAAGTCTGCATCCTGCAAGAAAAACATGATTTTCATGCAGGACAATGCTCCATCACACGCGTCCAAGTAATCCATAGCGTGGCTGGCAAGAAAGGGTATAAAAGAAGAAAATCTAATGACATGGCCTCCTTGTTCACCTGATCTGAACCCCATTGAGAACCTGTGGTCCATCATCAAATGTGAGATTTACAAGGAGGGAAAACAGTACACCTCTCTGAACAGTGTCTGGGAGGCTGTGGTTGCTGCTGCACGCAATGTTGATGGTGAACAGATCAAAACACTGACAGAATCCATGGGTGGCAGGCTTTTGAGTGTCCTTGCAAAGAAAGGTGGCTATATTGGTCACTGATTTGTTTTTGTTTTGTTTTTGAATGTCAGAAATGTATATTTGTGAATGTTGAGATGTTATATTGGTTTCACTGGTAAAAATAAATAATGAAAATGGGTATATATTTGTTTTTTGTTAAGTTGCCTAATAATTATGCACAGTAATAGTCACCTGCACACACAGATATCCCCCTAAAATAGCTATAACTAAAAACAAACTAAAAACTACTTCCAAAACTATTCAGCTTTGATATTAATTCGTTTTTTGGGTTCATTGAGAACATGGTTGTTGTTCAATAATAAAATGAATCCTCAAAAATACAACTTGCCTAATAATTCTGCACTCCCTGTATTGATAGTGTAGTGTTAGGTTTAATTGTAACTTAGGTTAGGATTTATTTTACAGGAAATTTTGTAATTATTTTAACTAGGTAGCTATTAAATAGTAAATAACTATTTAATAGCTATTGTACCTAGTTAAAATAAATACAAAGTTGCCTGTAAAATAAATATAAATCCTAAAATAGCTACAATAAAATTATTCGTTATATTGTAGCTATATTAGGGTTTATTTTACAGGTAAGTATTTAGTTTTAAATAGGAATACTTTAGTTAATAATATTTAATTTATTTTGTTAGATTAAAATTATATTTCATTTAGGGGGGTGTTAGGGTTAGACTTAGCTTTAGGGGTTAATACATTTATTAGAGTAGCGGCGAGGTCCGGTCGGCAGATTTGGGGTTAATAAGTGTAGGTAAGGTAGCGGCGACGTTGGAGGGGTCAGATTAGGGGTTAATAAATATAATATAGGGGTCGGCGATGTTAGGGGCAGCAGATTAGGGGTACATAGGTATAATGTAGGTTGTGGCGGTGTCCGGAGCGGCAGATTAGGGGTTAATAATATAATGCAGGTGTCAGCGATAGCGGGGGCGGCAGATTAGGGGTTAATAAGTGTAAGGTTAGGGGTGTTTAGACTCGGGGTTCATGTTAGGGTGTTAGGTGCAGACTTAGAAAGTGTTTCCCCATAGGAAACAATGGGGCTGCGTTGGGAGCTGAACGCTGCTTTTTTGCAGGTGTTAGGTTTTTTTTCAGCCCAAATTGCCCCATTGTTTCCTATGGGGATATCGTGCACGAGCACGTTTTAGCTGCTTACCGCTACTGTAAGCAACGCTGGTATTGAGGGTTGAAATGGCAGTACATTAGGCTCATCGCACCCTTTTTGGAGCCTAATGCAGCCCCTCAGACAACTCTAAATACCAGCAGGGTGAGTTGAGAAAAAAAGCGGCGTTAGCTACGCGGGTCTTTACCGACAAAACTCTAAATCTAGGCGTATGTGTTTCTAAAATACATCTACCTTGTCTTCTATAGATAGGTGTGTATATAATTTTAAACAGATGAGCAGTTTTTCAGTGACTATGCAATCTACCCAATACTATGTAATATCTGTCCTAAACAATAAAAGCTGTAGTCCAATTGAAAAGAAACTACTTTTTGAGCATCTATCACATGACTTTGCTGCCATGAACTTTACATATTGAGAGAGGTAATTTGAGAGTTAACACTTTGAGATTGTAATATGTTGTGCCAGATTACAAATGCTCCACAAATACTGCTGGAAGTATGTATGTATTGTATGTATTGGGTACTTGTAAAGCGCGGCTAATCACCCGTAAGGGTCTCAAGGTGCTGCTCATTTTATCGACCTCGGAAGGATGAAAGGCTGAGTGGACCTCACCGAGGATCGAACCTGCACTCTTGGGTTGCTATAGAGCTCAGCCACACTGCCTTAGCATGCTGAGCTATCTGTCCGTGTAACGTGGGCAGGTTAGCGTGTGTATTACAAGTTAAAAGTAAAATGTTTTCGCTTGAGCTTCTTCTCCCTATAGACTTCTTCTACCCAACACATATCGCTTGCACATTATCCCGACTCCGCGTTTGACCTACAGAGCTAAACCCAAAGGTAGTTATGCATAGTTTATATTCCAATGTTCTTCACATAGAATAAAAATGTTCTTTTTATTTTTAAAGGGATATGAAACCCCAATATTTTCTTTTCTGATTCAGGCAGAGCATACCATTTTTAAAAACTTTCCAATTTACTTGTATTATGGAATTTACTTCTTTTGCCATGGTATTCTGCATTGAAGAGATACCTAGGTAGACACCTGGAGCACTATATGGCAGGAAATAGTGCTGCCATTACATTTTTGCAAAACTGCTGCAATATAGTGCTCCAGAAATGGGCCGGCTCCTAAGCATTTGTCCCTTTAGGAAAAGCTTGGGGTTTTTTTTCTTCGCCACCTCAGAGGCGGCATAGAGTTTAAGAAGCAGGGGTTTAATGACAGCTGTTTCTTACATTGCGGGAAGCAGTCTTGCATGTGAGAACCCGCCCAGCAAGGGCTCTGAAGTAGCTTACGCTGCTTTGTACATGGAGCCCATAGTACTTCTCTCTCTGCCCAGTGACACCGATCTGCTGGGTAGGGATTAATGAAGATTAAATCAGAGATGTTTCACTTTCAGCTGGGGGTCTACATTACAATTGACACAGACAGTCATTCTCACACATACAAGGTGCTCTCCTGCACTTATGCACACACCTAGACATTATTCTAATTTTACTCATAACCACAAGGTGCTCTCCTACCCTTATGCAGATATCTAGGCATTCACGTAATCAAACTCACACCCATAACGTGCACTCCTGCACTTATACACACACCTAGTTATTCTCATAATCATACTCACACCTAAAATGAGCTTTTCTGCACTTATTAACACACCTAGACATTATTCTAATTTTACTCACAACCACAAGGTGCTCTCCTACACTTATGCAGATATCTAGGCATTCACGTAATCAAACTCACACCCATAACGTGTACTCCTGCACTTATACACACACCTAGTTATTCTCATAATCATACTCACACCTAAAATGTGCTTTTCTGCACTTATTAACACACCTAGACATTCTTCTAATTTTACTCACAACCACAAGGTGCTCTCCTACCCTTATGCAGATATCTAGGCATTCACGTAATCAAACTCACGTCCATAACGTGCACTCCTGCACTTATACACACACCTAGTTATTCTCATAATCATACTCACACCTAAAATGCGCTTTTCTGCACTTATGCACACACCTAGACATTCTTCTAATTTTACTCACAACCACAAGGTGCTCTTCTACGCACACACCCACAAAGTATATTTCATAACAGGTATTTTTCAAAAATAGTGATTTCTGCTCCTGTGCAGTAATGTGTGCTTTACCTTTTATGGATGCCTAGAAGATAAATTAATCCTTAATTACAGTAGTATTAATAAGCTATCTGTTTGCAGCATGATGCTGCTTGTGTATTGAGTATGTATTAATTGACATTGAGTTGCATTTTGGATTTTACATTCTGATTTTGTACTGTTTCCCTATGTTGCTTTGACCTGGATTGTCTGACTTTGTATTCCCTACTTAAGCATAGTGACTTTATAGTTTGCATTTTGTAATTGGTTATTTTCCTACTCTGTTTCGGCTGATTTCTGAATCTACCGTGTCTTATATCCTTTTTACCACGGATGCCTCTGTTCTCATGAGATCTGCATTAAAGCTATTTATTTTACAATTTACATTCTACTCCTTAATAGAATTAACTTGTTTTTTAATAAGCAAATTAGAACACAAACGTAGCGACTCAGGAGATAAAAAGGGAAAAAAATCCAATTTTTATTCCAGTGTAATTAAAAAAGACCCAAGCTGGGTCAGACAGACATGAAAAAGTCAACACGTGAGATGACTGACATGTTTTGCGTCACCTACTGGCGCTTATTCATAGACATCATGTTTCTTAATAAGGTCTTTTGTTATTTCTAGTTATTTACACAAGTTTAGTTTTCATCTGGATAGTTAGGCCAAACTTTTACAAGACATAATTTACTTTCACCTAGATTACGAATTGTGGCGTTATGGCTGCTCGCTAATATCGTGTACGTTATTTTCATTGCGCACCTTTCATAATGTAGGTATTACGAGTCTGAAAAGAACCTCGTAACGCGTTGCAGTAACACTAGTACCGCGTTTATATACCAAGCGTAATCACAGGCGCGCAATGGAGTCTCCCATAGAGATCAATGCAAAATGAAGAATACACAGATTTTTCATCTAACACTTGATCTCGCGAGAAATACACACTGCTCTGTCATAATACGTATACAACATAATGGACAAGAAAAACAGTCAGCTCAAATGTACAAACAACAATCGCTCACACAACAAAGCACATACGCATTCAACATTCATAATCATTAACAACAAATACTACACAACATTTACACTAAACGAGGAATAGGAAAATACATTGCGATATGCAACATGGAACAAAACAACCTGAAAAAAGAATTGGACACTGATACACAAACAAAACATTTTCATTGCCGATTACAAAACATTATTTCAAATAAACATTTACAACACTTAACAAATATACGAGACCATCACAAATCAGCATTTAGATAAGGAGATAATATATTTGGAGAATCTTATGCAAAACGATCACTATGACATCATTGCATTATACACTTTCCACAAATACATATGTGCATTTACAAACTCAATATGAGCAAGTGCAAATTAAAACAACTATTACACATTGCACACATACAAATCAAAAATAAAGCACATCTAAACCTTTTATTTTGCAAACCAGTACATCATTAAACATTTACATAGGGTATATAAGGACGCTCTAAACATGGCTTCTTTGACTGTATTGCTTTTTCGAATTAGGTGCAGGTCTAGGCGTTGGAGGGTTTTGTGAGATTAGAGAGGAATTAGTGTGAGAGTTAGTGAGAGTTAGTGTCAGAGTTAGTGTGAGAGTTAGTTTTTGAGAAAGTGAGTTAGTGAAGAGAGATAGAGAGCATTAGTGAGCGAGAGTTTGTTTTGGTGAGTGTGTGAGTGCTGTTTTTTGGTACATTCCTTATATAAACACATTTACACGCAAATACATACATACACTTATCACTAGCACTACATACACTCCATTCCCCATTCCCTTTAATCCTACACTCCATACCCCATTCCCTTTCATCCCATACCCCATTCCCTTTCATCCCATACCCATCCCATAGTTAGATTTTGTTTGATTTACACCAAATTATTGTTTACATATCCTCATTTTCGTCTTTTTTATCATATACGTTTGTCTGTTTAATACCCCTTAACCTCTTTTTTTATCCCATTCACACTTTGAGCAATTTTTACTTTTAGTTCATTATTTTGACCCCCTTTCATTTGTGCACCTTCACATTTTGATTGAGTATGGAGGGATGGAGGTATGGGGGGCAGATTAGCCCGGAGCTAGTAGAGCTCCTTAGGCAGAAGTATAGGGATGAGCTTAAGGAGGAGGTTTTTCTGGAGTTTAGACAGGAGAGAGGGAGGGGGAGAGGAAGGGGGAGAGGAACTAGAGAGGAAGGGGGAGAGGAAGGGGTGGGTGGACCCAGCCACATTGTGGAAGATGAGAAAGTGGCTGGGCCCAGTGGTGTTCAGCGAAGAGAAGGCGCTTTACAGTCCGGGGAACAGAGGCTCACATCACAGGGGAAGTCCAAAAAGAGGGAGAAGAGATATACCATGGAGGAGAAGGAGGCCCTTATAGAAGCATATATGGAGAGGGCTACGAGGCTGCAGGCACAGAGGGCCACCCCTTTGGATAAGAGGAAGTTGTGGAATGAGATCAGGGATGCCGTTAATGCAGTGGGGAACTATAAGAGGGATGTCAAGTTTATCCAGCACCGTTACCGGGACTGCAGAACTGAACTTAAGAAGAAGCTCACAAGGGACAGAGAATACCATTCAGGGACCGATGGTGGTCAGAAACAATTATTTGTGTACTGCTAGAGGCATAACTAGAAACCACAGGGCCCAGGGGCAAGAATCTAAGAAGGGCCCCCCACCGCCAAAAAAAAGTGAATTTGTTTACATATCTTTTTTTTTTTTTTTTTTTTTTTTTTTACATTTAACACAGAAAAAAATGTGAATCAGGTTACATGTCTGCAAAAGGAGGTACCCTGTGCCCACAGTCTGTGAGAGGGTCTGACCCCCTATTACAGTATATAGTGACACTGTTTAACCCACCAGTACTGTATATAGTGAGTTAGTGACACAGTCTGTAATCTGCCAGTGAGATGGCTGGCCTGACCCTACCCGCCCCAGTACTTTATAAAGTGACCACAGTAGTCAGTGACATGGTCCAGCCCCCCCCCCCGTAGGGTTGCCACCCATTCCTTAAAAATAGAGAACACTTATAAGTTACACATGCTGCAGGGTGTGCAGGGATGAATATGAATAGTGCTGTCCAGAAACACAATACTTGTTCCTCCCTGCACACCCTGCAGCTTACACTGTTTACCCCCTGCCCACCCCCATGCTGTAGTAACAAGGTCTGTAATTTGCTGGTTCCACAAACATGCACACACACATACATGCATAAATACACACACAGTCACATACACACACACACACATAAACACCAATGGGTAAAACAGAAACACTAACCCCTGTAGTCAGAGACACTAGTAAAGCATCATGTCACACTCACATGATATCAGTGCAGGCAGTGGCAGGTCAACGTTTTTAATTGAATTTTTTTTTTAAGCTGGGCCCCCACCCTCAGGGGCCCAGTCGCAGTTGCAAGCTCTGCAACCCCTGTAGTTTCTCCCCTGTGTACTGCCACTGGGAGGAAATGGTGCGTCCCAACAATCCCGAGGTAGCCATAGTCGGTATCGGAGGAGTTGATACCGGGAACCTGCGCTTCTCATCTGCTGTTAAGCTCATTTACTAATCTCTTTACATCCACCTCATAACCCATTCACACGCAAAAAATTTTAGGGATATGACTAACGCAATTACGCTTTTTTCAACATTATTATGTAAACGCATTTAGAATTACCTTGAGAAAGTTGCATTTGAAGAAAAGCCATCACATTAGTAGCTAGTCTACAGATTAGGTGTGCATTTCAACATATTTAAGACAAACGCAAAAGACATTCATATTGACCATATAGATATCAGAAAGACGGGTTTGCAAATACGGAAATTGTATTGATTGCTTTGGCTTACAATTGAATTACGAAGGCAGCCTCATTAATACACTTTCAAATAGAACATTTACATCTTTATTCGGAACTGTGCTAATATCTCGATTTCTTTCATTTTCAAATATACAGAGTCTGAGGCCGGTGAGGAGGAACCGGCATGAGAGTGGTGCAGATGACTTGCCCCCTCGGGGAGAAATGGAAGACATCCCTGAAGAAACCCCCGCTGCAGAAGGGATCCCTGCACCAGCAGTCCCCCGTGCACCAGCAGCCCCCTGTGCACCAGCAGCCCGCCGTGCACCAGCATCTCCCCAGAGGTTCCAGATGTGGAGATCCTGAGGAACTTCCTTGAAGAGATGTGTGCCTCCCGGAGGGAACAGGCAGAATACAAGGTGTTCATGACAGGAGTAATGAACCAACTGCTCGAAGGACAAACTAATATCTTGAGTATGCTAAATAATATGTTGCAGATCCTCCGGGAGGTGCCAAGCACATTGGGAGAAAGAACTTCTGCTCCTGGACCATCTGCTCCTGGGCCTCCATTTTCTCCTCAAAAACATTCACCTTTACTTATATTCTTTGACAAGTCATCTTGTTAGCCTTTGCTGAAAGGTTTATCTAAGACTGCTCAGGAGCAGTCAAGAACATAGCTTAGATCTGCTGATTGGTGGCTGCATATATCTACCGATTGTCATTGCCTCACCCATGTGTTCACTTAAAAACTAGTAGTGTATTGATGCTCCTTCAAAACATTATAGCAAGAGACTGAAACACATTTGAGAATAGAAGAGAATTGGAAACCTGGTTAAAATTGTATGTTTAACATAACAAATGAAAGATACATTTAGGGTGTCATGTTCTTTTAAGAGTTACATTTGAAATATATGCTCACAATACTATACTTGGATAAAAAAAAAATGTGGAATCGATACATGACACAATATTAAGCATTTACATTAAGATGAAATATCAGGACATAACATATAGATTAAGTCGACATCTCATATATATTTATTATATGATAAAGGTCAATGCATATTAATTAATTAAAATACAAAACCGCATGTTTAGGAATTATATATGTAGAAAATTAAACACAACACATTAATTATTTGGTAAAGTTAAAATATTGTTGACAAACATATTAAACAAAATGGAGTATATTCATCGTTGAACATTCATGGATTAGCACTTGCCTCCAAATATATTTGGGATCAAAAACACATTGCCTTCATTCGTTTCTTCCACGAGACAGCCAGCAATAGATATTTATTTGCTCTTTATCATCTATGTTTCAACAATGTTCATGATTGACACAATCCATAATCCAAGAAAATCATGGTTTGAAATCTGTGTTCTCATTCGCAAATGTGGCAAATCAAATATTGCTGCACAGCGTAATCCAATCAAAGGACGGATTTAACACATTTGCATGTGATGTCTTATGCAAAATAGCGCATCTGAGATCGTGTAAAAACGTAATCCAATCAAAGGACGGATTTAACACCTTTGAATGTGACGTCTTACGAAACATGGCGCATCCGAGATTGCATAAAAATGTCATCCAATCAAAGGATGGATTTAACACCTTTGCATGTGAAGAATCAAGATTCAGAGATCGAATTTCATTGTAATCCAAATCTCAATTTATTAGTATTCGAAGATATTCCTCTGATTCTTGCTAACTTTATTTGAATGTAATATTAGAGTGAATATTAGGGTATATACATATTAATATAGATCAATGTAAATGGATTAGGCAATGTTATGTCTAAATTTGTAAGACAAAAGAAAAGTATAATGAGACATACCAGAATAGGACAAACCCGGGCTAGAGGGTCCAGCACCAACATCCATCTCTGTAAAATATTCAATCAGGAATCAATATTAAATCAGAACTTTGACACGAACAATCATACATTGTTTTTAAAAATGACAAAGTTAAAAATTCTTCACATAAGTTCATGGTTTTCAAAAATGTATTTATAAATAAAGAGATCATGTATATTTAGTTTCAAGCTTTTATGTTGTTGACTGTCCCTTTAAGTAATTTTATGTCTTCTTGCATTGTCATCGATTGTTAGACATTGAGCGGTCAATTTTTTTTTAATATTGCTAGTATAGCTTTTGTAATTTTGAAGATTGAAAATCAGGATACTGTATTCTTCACATTTATACTAATTAATGTATACATTTGACCAACATGTCTAAAGTAATGCCACTGTTACAGCAAACACATGTTCACGTCTCTGCGCAATTATATCTTCCATGAGGATTGCGCAATAACTAAAAGCGTAATTGCGCATCCGTGATTATGAATTGATTTGGATCTAGTAGTGTGATGAGTATAATTTGTAAAGCTTTCGAATATATTTACAATTTTGTGTATCACGATATTCCAATAGGATCATTGTAAAGATTGAATGATACAAATTAATATTTCTAACTTTTGTATGAATCGATATTCAATGTATGAAATGGCGGAGGATAGAGATTTCATGGATGCGCAATTCCATTTTAGCTCTGTGACGCATATTCGAAGAGCGCAAGAAAAAGCATTATTCCTATTTGATGTGTGACAAATCTAAATTCAGATGTCTACCATCATATGTAACATCTATTGGGAGATCTATATAGGTTGAATATATGACTGTATACACATTGCTTAAATATATACTCAAATATTAATATATTATATGAAATCTGATATTTACCTGGTTCAGCCTCTGTACTTCCTTCTCCCAGGTCACCGATTGGAGCTGCACTGGCCTCCGGGTCGGGAGTTTCAGAGCCAGCAGCTGGGGACTGTGAAGGGGCCGAGGATCTTGCGGAAGTAAATCTGCAGGGGAAACAGAGATTGAGGAGGCCGCATAAAGTCTCCTCATAAGGTTGTAGGAAAAGTTTGCGTGGGGGTGGATCCTGATCCCCACCTCTCCAATGTGCTTTTGCCCACTCCCTCATGAGGCGGACTTTATTGCGAAGCCGCAACCTCATATCTCTGAATCTCCGCATGATTTGATCCGTGGTCCTCTTGACGTTTTTACCAAATTCACAGAAATGGTGATAGACACCCAGAGGGCCCTCTTGATCGCCGGCTTCGTCGAGTCCCAAGCAGCTGCGGATAAAACTCCTCGACCGCGTTGACTAGTGCAGTACTTTCCGCTTGTGTGAACCTGGGACACATCCTGTTGGTTTTTAGCAAATATATACAGTATATATATATATATATATAAATATATATATACACAGTATATATATATATATATATATATATATATATATATATATATCAACAGGTATTAGAGAACTGACAAAAATGGTGAACGTGTAATGGACTTTTATATGGGGAAGTAAACATGAGGTGCACCATGGGACATGGTATCTGTACATCTGATTGGATAAAATACTGTAATTTTGTTAGCATGTCTGTGAGGCCATACAGACTCAAGTTATGTTTGTGTGATGAACTCTGATTGGCCATTACTTAATGGTTCATGGATTCATATCTTTGTAACTTCCATACACATACCTCCTGGTGGTGCTGTTACTACATTTGGCATGTAGAATAATTTAGAATTTAAGAGAATGGTATGCGTATATATCTGACGCATATATAATATACGTAATCCATTAAATCTTATTATATTTTGTTGACATTTGAACTAGATTGTATTTTTACTCACGATAGTAAATATAATCCAGTCACATTAGTAAATGTTTATGACACATTTCAATGTTTAATATTGATCAAGTTCATTAACAAAAGTTTACAAATATTTTAGATTAAAAAAAGTAAACATTGTATGTATTCATTGTTTATTAAATAAATATTGTGACTCATTGTGAAGTATTGACAGTGCTCTATTAAATGTATTTACAATCTCAACAATGCACATCGATTGTGTGCTTGTGCGTGAAATTATATTCAAATTTACATAGATGCAAATCTCGTGTTGAAAGATACGTTTACCACGCTATATTTCAAAAATGGTGAAATGTGTAATTTGTATTTATAATGGACGTTAAACATAATAAAATAAAGGGAATAATTTAAATGGAAAATCAATGTTTCTGTTCCTTAATTATAAAAAATAAAATAGAGCATGTATTTTACAGAAATGCTAACATACATTTTTATTTTTCAAGGTGTTTTTATTGTTAAGGAGCAGATATGCAATAGTGTGAAGTATCTAAAGACATCTGGCTAACCATTGCAACTATGCATTGTTGCACACCCACAAATAAGTAGATATCTCCCAGTAATGCTTTGCTGCTCATAAGTCTATGCATATAGTTTATGCAAACTTAGGATAACATGAGCATGAACCATATGTGATTATTAAAGCCCATTTTTATTTGAGATTCAAATCTGCTCTGTCTGAATCATGGAAGATTAACTTTTGGTTGCATTTCCCTTTCACTACAAATGAAATAGCCATCACAAGCTATTAACAAAAACTAAATAGTTGACATAATAGCCAACATTCTAATAGTAAATATGCAATGGGAAATTAAAAAAAAAAATGCAGTCATGTCTAAATATGATAATATATTTAAATAGATGAGTGTATACCCCGTGAAAGGTTATATACATTTAAAGGGACAGTAAACCAAAAATAGATATTTACTTTAATACACATACCACATTTTGGCATACGCAATCCTGTTATATGAATATACATTTGACCTGTGTGAGGATGTTGTATGTAAAGTGTCCACTTATCTCCCTCCTTTGATGGAGCTTTTTAATGATTCAGTGTAGACTCTTAAAGGGACAGTATGCTATAATGTTTGGATCACTTAATGTGTTTACAATTCCTTATTATTTTATTAGCAGCAGAGTATATAATGTATGAAATTAAATTGTTCCACTTTGTCTATGAATTATTATTTTGAAGCCACAACAAAATAACATTTTCTTAACTTGTAGATATAATCTGATCTCCTAACTTTATCCCATTGTTTACATATACATACTTCTTATTTCTGCAAAATAATCAAACTAATTTTTTTAAATTTATATTACCTTATATATTGTATGCCCCACTGGGAGTGAAATATCTTATAATGCTGCGTTTACACAACTTTGCCTTAAGGACAAAAACATTATGAATAGGTGGAGATACCATAGGAGAAATAAACTATTTGAAAAAAAAAATTAAGGGTAACAGAACTACTTGTAAACAATTTTATACACTCCAGCAGGTAAAGAGGATAATTGTGAGAAATTATATGTTGAAATATCTATGAGTTAACTGTCCCTTCAAATGACTCCACTAGAGTGAAAAGTCATCAATATGGTATACAATAACTAGCTCTGTCTAAATGTGAAAATAAACTTAGCTATCATGTTTTCTTTAAAGATAATATAATCTACCTTGGTTACCTTGCAAATAATGAGACTATAATAACTTAGCTATATTTAGTTTAAGAATATGTTAAAGTTTTTTTTTTTAAATGATAGATATTACAATGTAAATATAAAAATAAACTACACTGTCACTTTAATCTAACAAGTTCACCATACAAATTTCTGGAAAGTGACATGACCAAAGTTGTTATGTAGACTTTATACTGCATAGCCACGTCATTAACATTTTAGGATTTGTACATCTCTAAATCACACAACCAAAAATTAGATGGCTGTATCTAACTCCACCTTAACTTTTCTAAGATACAAGACTTTAACACTCATTATCTGCTTGAACTGTATTGATATTTAACAAACAGTCATGGGACTAATATTTTGTTTACGTGTCCTAATATTTAGAAGTATGTATTTCTTATTATCTTACTTTGATAGAGAATATGAAAGAACATATATATATATATATATATAATATGTAATTGAATAAAATAAAAAATATAGTATGTAAAATAAAAAATATAGTATGTAAATAAATTTATTTGAAAAAAATAAATAAAAAAATTCTAACAATAAATCTATATTCGTTTTGGAATTCATCAAAAATGAAAATCTGTAAGAATTTTTTTTTATTAGAATATGAAATCAATTATGTTATTTAATGAACACATGACTAAACAAATATTCTGTAAATATAATAATTGAAAATTCATCTTCTGTCTATGCTCTAACATGTATTGTCTGTTTTGATATTAAAGCCAGGTACAGACTGGAGATCTAGATCTATATCATCTATATCTATCTATCTATACATAGTTTAAAATTAATCACATTACATTGTCTAATCAAGAATTGACTTACATATTAACATTTAAAATTAGACAAAATAATGCCTAATATCCAATTTTGTTTAAATATTCCTAATTATTCAATTGTATGAGGGACATAATTGAATGTAAAATTTCCTGTCCCTTCAAAAACTAATATACCTAAATGTCAACTATGAAATGTATCCCCTTATCTGTATGATTGATCACAATCTGAGTTCTCTCTAGCACAAAGTAGGGGGAATGTATAGTAAATAAATGTCTTCAAAAATAGGACATGTTTAAAATTGTCTGACACATTCAATATATTATGAATTAGTTGCACATTATTCCTTCTATGATTTTTAATAGGATGTATTTTGCAAACTAACCTGGATGTATGGTCAATAAATGTCGATTATATTCAAAATATCAGTTTATTTTCATTATGTGTTATATTCATCACTTTCAAAATAGAGGATTGTGAAATGCCATCTAAAAGAAAAGAGGAAACATAAGTGTTCCCCATAGGATGTATCCTGCATCCCCAGTCTTGTTCCAGAGAATTGTGTATACTTACCATGTCTTTGTATGTTTTTCTAAGTCAGCACAGTTAAAAGACAATACCACAGACATGATCACGTTGGTATTCTTCACTTTCAGTCTGGTATTCTTCACTTTAAGTCTGGTATTCTTCACTTTCAGTCTGTAGGTGAAGTCAATCTCCCTAATGGAAAATAAAGTTTACATCAAATCTGTAATAAAATGTTACATAGTTCTGCATCCCTCCCCATAACTATTTCCTAATATATATATATATCGATAGCTTACTAAGCATATGTAGCCTCTTTCGTGTTATGTTATAAAAATCAAGTGTGAAGCTGAGTCACATAAATTGTGCATACTCAACCTTTGATGTATGACTCAATTCAATGTGCTTCAGAGCATCCCTTTATCTGCTGTCACATTAATCCATTTCAGAATATATAAAATCGAATGTATAAACTGAGTAAGACCTGTAAACTAATAGCGTGCCATATGATGGATCAGGGGCCATCCCCCCATCTGGTTCCATACTGTGGTGACATTTTATCACTGGAATATTCACTTAGCTGTTATTGGGATCCCTTCCCCCAGGTACACCTTTCTCTCTGAACTATAGACACTCCCATTGGTCTTTTTGAGTGGCATTTGATAAGCCACTCACTTTTGAATTGGGTTATAAAATACTGTAACACCAGAGCCTCTCCCTCTCTTTTGTATCCTGGGCATGCTGTAAAGATGGATGATGTTGGACACAGAGAATCTGGCTAAGTATTTCTGGGATAATATTCTGTGTAGCACAATTGGGGTTAGTTTAGAAAAGTTGCCCTGTATCTTAAAATGTGGACTGTATCTGTAAAATAGATTGATATATATATATATATACCTGTAAATATTTATCTTATTTAACATATATTGATTCCTAAATAAACTGTTTGACAAATAATGGAGGACCCTCATAGAGTTTATTTCACAATTTATCTGTGTTGGTTTTAGTGGTACCACCATAGAGATTTAGTATATTATATTTAGTAGAAAGTAGAGATATTTTAAATTAATAGATAACCACATTTTGGCAGCCATGAAGTTGTAGACGAATCCATATGCCATTTAGTTTTGCAGGAATCAAATGAATGTTGATTTATTTTAAATTTAACTGCAGTAAATGTAGATTTGATGTTTTATAGCAAAGTTTTTGTATGCAGTACTTTATTTAAAAAGCACAAATAGTGGTTGGTTTTCAAAGGCCGGTTGTATGTTTCTCAAGAAAAGCATGGCTTTAAAAAAAACCTGTATTTCTGGTCTGTATAAATTTGCATTTGCATAGGGGAAGGCCTGTTTTGTAGCCTGCTAAATCTTAAATAACCCCCACAGTGTCTCTTTGTGTTGAAAAGAGATTTATTTAAAAAAGCATGTGATAAGAGGCAACCCTAAAAGGCTTAGAAATCAGCATATGAGCCTACCTATGTTTGGCTTCAACTTAGAATACCAAAAAAAAAAAGTTTGATGATGGAAGTAAATTGTGAAGTTGATTATACTAGACTGTCCCTTTAACTCTTGTATTTTTCTTGTTTTTGGAAACTGGATACTTTTATTGTTGAGCCAGTTTTCTATCAATTTTCTAATGATTTTTAGAGACATGTGTTGTGTTGGTCCCATCTAAATGTTTTTACAAACAAAAGCTTTACAGTACTATGCAATAGCTGCCAACAGTAAGGTTTTTTATTTATTTCTTTTTACAAAGGATTCATTTCTGTGAATGTGTTACACCCAGAGCTGTAGCTTGCCCTATACATAAATTTAATTCTGAATTGTATGGGAAATTGTGTAGAATTTAAAGTTAAGAAATTACAGTTTAATTAAGCTTTGTTTTGGGTAACAAAGTTAAAAATTTGCATTTCCTGTGTTTGGAGCAGATCCTGGAACCAAAACTACGGTTGAAATTAGCATTTAGAAGTTCTAAAGAATCTTCCTGTACTTAAAATATTTTTATAATTTTTTAATTAAGCTTTGTTTTGGGTAACAAAGTAAAAAATTTGCATTTCCTGTGTTTGGAGCAGATCCTGGAACCAAAACTACAGTTGAAATTAGCATTTAGAAGTTCTATAGAATCTTCCTGTACTTAAAATATTTTTATAATTTTTCCTCAATTTGGGAAAATATCAGTAAAAAGGATTCCTTGCTTTGCTTTGTTCATTTATTTTATTTAGGTTAGTATTATTGATGGTTCACACCTTTTAAAAGAGAACAATATTTAATTTTTTAATTTTGTTCTGCTTAATTTCTGTTTAGTTTCATTGCCCTATAGAGATTATAATTCCTTGCATTTGGGGCAGTTAAAAATAGTCTGGCAAACTATGCTGTGAGAGACACACAATAGTCTGTTCCCCAGATTTAAAATAAAGAATAATCAGCAGTGGTTAGAAAAACTAAATTTAACTATATTACCACCTCTGCTGGAATGCTGACCTGCTTATAACAGATCTAATTACTACCCTTCTACATGGCTTAACTGCTATGTCCTTTGTTGTGTAAAATTAGCATCTCAATGGTATCTTGTACATCCTGTGTTAACATTTAAAAAAAAAAAAAAACTACTATGCTGTGAGAGACACACTATTCTAGTATATAATATATATAGAATTTTTTTTTTATTATTTTAGTTCTAACGGCTATCTGTTAAAAATGTCTGGAAAAAACTATATTTCACAGGAAATCTGTGATTACTTTAACAATTACATTCATAAATATAATGGTCCATTCCTCATCCCAGAAGCTAAAAACAACAAGTGTGAAAGTGTTTTAGATATACTAACACAGGTATTAACTCTTAAAAAGATGAATAATAATAAAAGAAAATGTATGATAGCGCAGGCAGTGATTTCAACTATAAAGAGATTAACGGACATTATTGGAGAACTTACAGAGCAAAATAAAGACCTTAAATTAAAGTTAGATAACACACAGACTGACAGAGATTGTATTAAGCTTTCTGCTTTAACTAACACCATACAGATCAGTAAATTGCAACGTAAATTAAAATTAACAGAACACATCAGTAACGAATACTCAAACAAAATTACTGAGTTACAGATGAAAATTGAACAAAAAGAAAAAGTAATTAGTGATATTTCTGGGAACAATGCAGATAGTGATAACTTACTGCCACAAAGGAAAGAGCCAAAACAATTAGTAAAACAAGATAAAATGCAAATGGGCCCCACTAAAAACCCAAGTTCTGTTCCAATTGCCCCTGTCATAATTTCTGAGAATTTTAACAACCTGAAAGTTCCTACAGGTTTTCAAATCAGACTAGGCCAATGACTGTAGCAGATAAAGACATTTTTAAGAAATGGTGCGGCACAATCCCCACAAACAGCTTTAATAACTTTTCACATTGGTTTCACAAGGGAACTGAAAAAGCCATAAAATTAGGTATGAGCATGCCGGAATGGACCGAATTGCTTCAAGATGCCATGGGCCCCTATGCCAACAGGTTATTAGGATTTAATTCAAGTATATGTGATCAGGCTGGCAGGATAGCTAAATCCTTTTTCAATTTTACTAGTCTAGAGAAAGAGATTAGTGAAATTACCATGAGACCACTAGATGGGCCATTTGAAGTAGCAAAAAGAGTTTTATTTTGGTGTGTGCTGCGCCAGCCACAGACCCAAATGGTCTGGGGGTCACCAGCTCACATACAGGGGGTACTTGAAGCTCTCCCCAGAAAATGTCAGGAGTTTGTAAAGCTGTATGATCCAAACTCCACAAACCTACATATGGTGCTCACTAGAGCTGAGAAGTGGTGGAATTATCACCCATACACCATTAAGGCAAATTCTGCAGTGAAGCAGTCAATGGAGAATAATCTGAATATTCACAGGCAGGAATCAGAGAGGGGTAATAGAAGGAATGTTTGTGGATATCAGAATAGTAGAGCATCAAATACAGAAAACTGGAGAGACAGGAATTTAAATGGCGATATTAATAGAGGAGAAAATTGGAGGCTGAGGTCAAATGAGATAAACAATAAGGTCAACTTAAGTTATTGGGAACTCAAACAAAAAAACAGGAGAATGAGAGATCAAATTGGGTTTCTAAAGAAGCAACTGACAGAGCTGGAGTGCTCAAATTAAATCATTCATTTTTTTTTTATAAGCATATTTGTTTGCAGTACATTTGTATCTTGTAATGTGTACTTTAGTTTTAAGTTCAATTAATAATTTTAAGTGTTTTTCATTATTAAGTTTTAAATGCCAATATTAAGAATGTATAGTTAATTGATGCATTCTCTTTCTAAAAAAACAATAACAGATACCTCCATTGTGATTAGTTTTGGGAGGCCACATCCCATTTCTATGTAAACTGTCTGAAGTCTTATCTTGCAGGAAGAAAACCAATGAAGATAGAAGGCTTCTCACCTTTCCTTCCAGTTTTTCCCCAATAACACATATTATAGATTGTTGTTTTTCAGGTGTCTTCAGGACTGATCTTACCATGAAGCTATGATGGTGGCGTTGGACAAATTAAATAAGTATAATGTATCACAATGGAGATGTAAAATGGTGCATTAGGCCATAATAATTATATATATATATATATATATATATATATATATATAGCATAAAGGGGTAAATAATCATATAAATCAAGCAACATAAGTTAAGTAAGGGTGCGAGTGGGATGATGCAATAACAGAGGCACTTTCCAACTTGAAGTTAATAACTGTGAATGTGGTTTCTACTGCAGATGGAGTGTTGTAGTGTGAAGTAAATATATGCCTGGTTTTAATCTTTTTTTCATTCCTTTGAGGGTCTTGGAAAAAAACAAAGTGGTTCAAAGAGAGAGATTTGGTAAAGCAAAAGCAAGGACCAGATGCCAAAAGCAAGGACCAGATGCCAAAAGATGACAACAAAGAACTTCAGTGAACCATTATAACTTTTGTTTTACAGGCACAATTCACACTTTCTTAATAAAGATTTTACTACACGCATACCCATCTAGTGTACCCACACTCACACACTCATACATGAACCTTTCCCAATATTTAAGACCATTGTATAAATGTTGCTAATGGGGTTTAGCATAGGATTTTGTGTTTCTATGTATAATTTTAAATTAATTTTTCTAATGAATTGTATAAAGTTAGATTAGGAATTGACAGTCCTAGGAAAGTACAGAAGAGATCATATCGCCGAGGGAATGATTCCGAAGGGATGGTGGGAGAATTTCTCCTGTAAGGTTTTCGCTCCCACTGTGTTCTTCTGTACTAGTGGGTATAACTAGAAAACGGGGCAACATAGGAGAAGAAAAAGTGAGGGAATGTGGTGACATTTTATCACTGGAATATTCACTTAGCTGTTATTGGGATCCCTTCCCCCAGGTACACCTTTCTCTCTGAACTATAGACACTCCCATTGGTCTTTTTGAGTGGCATTTGATAAGCCACTCCCTTTTGAATTGGGTTATAAAATACTGTAACACCAGAGCCTCTCCCTCTCTTTTGTATCCTGGGCATGCTGTAAAGATGGATGATGTTGGACACAGAGAATCTGGCTAAGTATTTCTGGGATAATATTCTGTGTAGCACAATTGGGGTTAGTTTAGAAAAGTTGCCCTGTATCTTAAAATGTGGACTGTATCTGTAAAATAGATTGATATATATATATACCTGTAAATATTTATCTTATTTAACATATATTGATTCCTAAATAAACTGTTTGACGAATAATGGAGGACCCTCAGAGTTTATTTCACAATTTATCTGTGTTGGTTTTAGTGGTACCACCATAGAGATTTAGTATATTATATTTAGTAGAAAGTAGAGATATTTTAAATTAATAGATAACCACACATACAATGTGTATACTTACAATGTGAAGGTGTAGTTAGATGTTTGTCAAAGTCAGCACAGTTGAAAGACAATGCCACAGACATGATTACATTGGTATTCTTCACTTTCATTCTGTAGATGAAGATATCTCTCTAATGTAAAATAAACTGAAAATCAAATATCTAAACAAATTGTACATAGTTTTTCATCCCTCCCCCTAACACTACCTATTTCCTAATATGTTTATAGCAATAGCTTACTAAGCATATGTAGCCTATTTTGTGTTATGTTCTAACAATCAAGTGTTAAGCTGAGTCACATACATTGTGCAGACTTAACCTATGATGTATGACATTGGCAATACTATGTGCTTCAGAGTATCCCTTTATCTGCTATCTGTGGCATTTATCTCTTTCAGACTATCTAAAAGCTAATAATGTCTAAACTAAATAATACATGTAAACTAATTGTATGCCATATGATGGATCATTGTGCAAAATCCCCCCCCCCACACATCTCAGTCCATACATTGAGGCCCATTTATCAAGCTCCAAATGGAGCTTGAGGGCCTGTGTTTCTGGCGAGCCTGCAGGCTCGCCAGAAACAGTAGTTATGAAGCAGCGGTCTAAAGACTGCTGCTCCATAACCCTGTCCGCCTGCTCTGAGTAGGCGGACAGAGATCGCCAGAATTCAACCCAATCGAGTACAATCAGGTTGATTAACACCCTTCTGCTGGCGGCCGATTGGCCCCGAATCTGTAGGGGGAGGCGTTGCACCAGCAGTTCACAAGAGCTGCTGGTGCAATGCTGAATATGGAGAGCGTATTGCTCTCCGCATTCAGTGAGGTCTGTCGGACCTGATCCACACTGTTGGATCAGGTCTGACAGACCTTTTATAAATAGGCCTCATTGTGTCTACTTACCATCTGATGTTGTCTTTAAAAATCAGGTCGCAAAGTCATTACAGGAGCCAATGTCAGAATCATCTGATGTATAAATTACCTATGATAATAAAATATATTTTAGGTTTTGCTATAATCATTTCTTGAACAATCCTAACATGTTCACACAACTCTACTTTCATTTTCCTAAAAGTCTCACATATTCACAATGCTCCTATATAACTTATAGTATTTACCGTCTGAAGTGGCGGTTGATAATGTTGACTCTGATATGAACCCTTTGTCCCGGAATGGCCCCTCTAGAACTGGGTTGTCTTATCATCTTGGAGGAGCTCTCGGGGTGCCTGGACAGCCTGCAGCATCACAGCCCGCTGAGCTATGTTATGCATGACGCTGCAGACTAAATCGATCTTCGTCACCCTACTAGGGCTGTATTGGAGGAATCCTCCAGACCTGTCTAGGTATCGTAACTGCATTTTGAGGAGCCCAAACATCCGCTCCACTACAGCCCTAGTTCGCGTATGTGCCCGATTATAGCGCACCTGGGTGTCGTCTGTGGGGTTAAGTATAGGCAAAATGAGCCAAGGCCGGCTCATGTAACCCGAATCACCTATAAAAATTGAACATGACAAAATGTCAATATTACAAATATCTCAAAAATTATGATATGAAAATACATTTAAATAAAATGATACAATGCATTTGTGTATATGAAAATCGCCTAAACTAGACATTTGCTGAAAGAGACAAATAAATGGTTAAAGCACATCCTAAATCTGCACATTTAAGCTATGACCTGCTACATATCTGTTTCTAAAACTAGACATTTGCTGAAAGACAAATAAATGGTTAAAGCGCATCCTAAATCTGCACATTTAAGCTATGACCTGCTACATATCTGTTTGGAGCTAAAACTAGGCATTTGCTGAAAGACAAATAAATAGTTAAAGCGCATCCTAAATCTGCACATTTAAGCTATGACCTGCTACATATCTGTTTGGAGCTAAAACTAGACAGTTGCTGAAAGAGACAAATAAATGGTTAAATCTCTTCCTATATGTGCACATTTAATCTATGACCTGCTACATATCTGTTTGGAGCTAAAACTAGACATTTGCTGAAAGAGACAAAAAAATTATTAAAGCCCACCCTATGGGGGCCTATTTATCAAGCCATCAACCGTGCTGCATTCGCCGGCACCAATACGCTCACCTGATATCGCCTAACATCGCTGCGGCGGACCTGAATACGTTCTCCATATTTAACAAAAAAGCTGTCAGAAAGCCACTCACCAAGTACGGGGTGATGAGCAGCGGACTGTTGTTAACTAACAGTCATCGATCTCGCTGCTATTCGGCTTTTTCCCAGCTTTATTTGTACCCTGTCACTAAACACCGCCACTATACTAAAATGTTTAACCCCTATACCGCCGCTCCCGTACCCTGCTGCAACTAAATAAACTTATTAACCCCTATACCGCCGCTCCCGGAGCCCACCGCCACTCTAATAAAGTTATTAACCCATATTCCTCCTCTCCCGGAGCCCACCGCCGCCTACATTATGCTATTAACCCCTAATCTGCCGCCCCCTACACCACCAACACCTACATTATTTTATTAACCCCTACTCTGCCGCCCCCTACACCACCGCCACCTACATTATGTTATTAACCCCTATCCCGCCGCTCCCGGAGCCCTCCACAACTAAATAAAGTTATTAACATCTAAATTGACAGCCCCCCACATCACCATAAATGAAAGTAAACTATTAAACCTAACAACCCGCTAACTTTATATTAAATATTAACTCATCCCTATCTTATAATAAATTTAAACTTACCTTTAAAATTAAATTAAACTATATTAAACTATTAATTAACCTACCCTAACTATTATAATAAAATTACATTAAACTATATTAAATGACTAATTAATCTAACCTATTATAATAAAATTACATTAAACTATATTAAAATAGAAATTAATCTACCCTATTATACTAAAATTACATTAAACTATATTAACTTAATAATTAATCTATACTAACTTTTATACTAAAATTACATTAAACTACAAATTAAATTAACTATATTATATATTTTAAACACCTAACCCTACTCAAATAATTTAAATCTACACTAAAAAATTACTAAGTTACAAAAAACTAACAACTAAATTACAAAAAATAACAAACACTAAGTTACAAAAAAAATAAACACTAAGGCCTAGATTTGGAGTTTGGCGGTAAAAGGGCTGTTAACGCTCCGCGGGCTTTTTTCTGGCCGCACCATAAATTTAACTCTGGTATCGAGAGTTTAATCAAATGCTGCGTTAGGCTCCAAAAAAGGAGCGTAGAGCATTTTTACCGCAAATGCAACTCTCGATACCAGAGTTGCTTACGGACGCGGCCGGCCTCAAAAACGTGCTCGTGCACGATTCTCCCATAGGAAACAATGGGGCTGTTTGAGCTGAAAAAAAACCTAACACCTGCAAAAAAGCCGCGTTCAGCTCCTAACGCAGCCCCATTGTTTCCTATGGGGAAACACTTCCTACGTCTGCACCTAACACTCTAACATGTACCCCGAGTCTAAACACCCCTAACCTTACACTTATTAACCCCTATTCTGCCGCCCCCGCTATCGCTGACCCCTGCATATTTTTTTTAACCCCTAATCTGCCGCTCCGTAAACCGCCGCAACCTACGTTATCCCTATGTACCCCTAATCTGCTGCCCTAACATCGCCGACCCCTATATTATATTTATTAACCCCTAATCTGCCCCCCTCAACGTCGCCGACACCTGCCTACACTTATTAACCCCTAATCTGCCGAGCGGACCTGAGCGCTACTATAATAAAGTTATTAACCCCTAACCCGCCTCACTAACCCTATCATAAATAGTATTAACCCCTAATCTGCCCTCCCTAACATTGCCGACACCTACCTTCAATTATTAACCCCTAATCTGACGACCGGAGCTCACCGCTATTCTAATAAATTGATTAACCCCTAAAGCTAAGTCTAACCCTAACACTAACACCCCCCTAAGTTAAATATAATTTACATCTAACGAAATTAATTAACTCTTATTAAATAAATGATTCCTATTTAAAGCTAAATACTTACCTGTAAAATAAATCCTAATATAGCTACAATATAAATTATAATTATATTATAGCTATTTTAGGATTAATATTTATTTTACAGGCAACTTTGTAATTATTTTAACCAGGTACAATAACTATTAAATAGTTAAGAACTATTTAATAGTTACCTAGTTAAAATAATAACAAATTTACCTGTAAAATAAATCCTAACCTAAGATATAATTAAACCTAACACTACCCTATCAATAAATTAATTAAATAAACTACCTACAATTACCTACAATTAACCTAACACTACACTATCAATAAATTAATTAAACACAATTCCTACAAATAAATACAATTAAATAAACTAGCTAAAGTACAAAAAATAAAAAAGAACTAAGTTACAAAAAATAAAAAAATATTTACAAACATAAGAAAAATATTACAACAATTTTAAACTAATTACACCTACTCTAAGCCCCCTAATAAAATAACAAAGCCCCCCAAAATAAAAAATTCCCTACCCTATTCTAAATTAAAAAAGTTACAAGCTCTTTTACCTTACCAGCCCTGAACAGGGCCCTTTGCGGGGCATGCCCCAAGGATTTCAGCTCTTTTGCCTGTAAAAAAAAACATACCATACCCCCCCCAACATTACAACCCACCACCCACATACCCCTAATCTAACCCAAACCCCCCTTAAATAAACCTAACACTAAGCCCCTGAAGATCTTCCTACCTTGTCTTCACCATACCAGGTTCACCGATCCGTCCTGGCTCCAACATCTTCATCCAACCCAAGCGGGGGTTGGCGATCCATCATCCGGTGCTGCAGAGGTCCAGAAGAGGCTCCAAAGTCTTCCTCCTATCCGGCAAGAAGAGGACATCCGGACCGGCAAACATCTTCTCCAAGCGGCATCTTCAATCTTCTTCCATCCGGTGCGGAGCGGGTCCATCTTGAAGCAGGCGACGCGGATCCATCCTCTTCTTCCGTTGTCTCCCGACGAATGACGGTTCCTTTAAGGGACGTCATCCAAGATGGCGTCCCTCGAATTCCGATTGGCTGATAGGATTCTATCAGCCAATCGGAATTAAGGTAGGAATTTTCTGATTGGCTGATGGAATCAGCCAATCAGAATCAAGTTCAATCCGATTGGCTGATCCAATCAGCCAATCAGATTGAGCTCGCATTCTATTGGCTGATCGGAACAGCCAATAGAATGCGAGCTCAATCTGATTGGCTGATTGGATCAGCCAATCGGATTGAACTTGATTCTGATTGGCTGATTCCATCAGCCAATCAGAAAATTCCTACCTTAATTCCGATTGGCTGATAGAATCCTATCAGCCAATCGGAATTCGAGGGACGCCATCTTGGATGACGTCCCTTAAAGGAACCGTCATTCGTCGGGAGACAACGGAAGAAGAGGATGGATCCGCGTCGCCTGCTTCAAGATGGACCCGCTCCGCACCGGATGGAAGAAGATTGAAGATGCCGCTTGGAGAAGATGTTTGCCGGTCCGGATGTCCTCTTCTTGCCGGATAGGAGGAAGACTTTGGAGCCTCTTCTGGACCTCTTCAGCACCGGATGATGGATCGCCAACCCCCGCTTGGGTTGGATGAAGATGTTGGAGCCAGGACGGATCGGTGAACCTGGTATGGTGAAGACAAGGTAGGAAGATCTTCAGGGGCTTAGTGTTAGGTTTATTTAAGGGGGGTTTGGGTTAGATTAGGGGTATGTGGGTGGTGGGTTGTAATGTTGGGGGGGGGTATGGTATGTTTTTTTTTACAGGCAAAAGAGCTGAAATCCTTGGGGCATGCCCCGCAAAGGGCCCTGTTCAGGGCTGGTAAGGTAAAAGAGCTTGTAACTTTTTTAATTTAGAATAGGGTAGGGAATTTTTTATTTTGGTGGGCTTTGTTATTTTATTAGGGGGCTTAGAGTAGGTGTAATTAGTTTAAAATTGTTGTAATATTTTTCTTATGTTTGTAAATATTTTTTTATTTTTTGTAACAGTTCTTTTTTATTTTTTGTACTTTAGCTAGTTTATTTAATTGTATTTATTTGTAGGAATTGTGTTTAATTAATTTATTGATAGTGTAGTGTTAGGTTAATTGTAGGTAATTGTAGGTAGTTTATTTAATTAATTTATTGATAGGGTAGTGTTAGGTTTAATTATATCTTAGGTTAGGATTTATTTTACAGGTAAATTTGTTATTATTTTAACTAGGTAACTATTAAATAGTTCTTAACTATTTAATAGTTATTGTACCTGGTTAAAATAATTACAAAGTTGCCTGTAAAATAAATATTAATCCTAAAATAGCTATAATATAATTATAATTTATATTGTAGCTATATTAGGATTTATTTTACAGGTAAGTATTTAGCTTTAAATAGGAATCATTTATTTAATAAGAGTTAATTAATTTCGTTAGATGTAAATTATATTTAACTTAGGGGGGTGTTAGTGTTAGGGTTAGACTTAGCTTTAGGGGTTAATCAATTTATTAGAATAGCGGTGAGCTCCGGTCGTCAGATTAGGGGTTAATAATTGAAGGTAGGTGTCGGCGATGTTAGGGAGGGCAGATTAGGGGTTAATACTATTTATGATAGGGTTAGTGAGGCGGGTTAGGGGTTAATAACTTTATTATAGTAGCGCTCAGGTCCGCTTGGCAGATTAGGGGTTAATAAGTGTAGGCAGGTGTCGGCGACGTTGAGGGGGGCAGATTAGGGGTTAATAAATATAATATAGGGGTCGGCGGTGTTAGGGGTAGCAGATTAGGGGTACATAGGGATAACGTAGGTGGCGGCGCTTTGCGGTCGGAAGATTAGGGGTTAATTATTTTAAGTAGCTGGCGGCGACGTTGTGGGGGGCAGGTTAGGGGTTAATAAATGTAATACAGGGGTCGGCGGGGTTAGGGGCAGCAGATTAGGGGTACATAAGTATAACGTAGGTGGCGGTCGGCAGATTAGGGGTTAAAAATTTTAATCGAGTGGCGGCGATGTGGGGGGAGCTCGGTTTAGGGGTACATAGGTAGTTTATGGGTGTTAGTGTACTTTAGGGTACAGTAGTTAAGAGCTTTATGAACCGGCGTTAGCCAGAAAGCTCTTAACTCCTGCTATTTTCAGGCGGCTGGAATTTTGTCGTTAGAGCTCTAACGCTCACTTCAGAAATGACTCTAAATACCAGCGTTAGAAAGATCCCATTGAAAAGATAGGCTACGCAAATGGCGTAGGGGGATCTGCGGTATGGAAAAGTCGCGGCTGAAAAGTGAGCGTTAGACCCTTTAATCACTGACTCCAAATACCAGCGGGCGGCCAAAACCAGCGTTAGGAGCCTCTAACGCTGGTTTTGACGGCTACCGCCGAACTCCAAATCTAGGCCTAAGTTACAAAAAATAAAAAAAGAAATGATCAAAGATTTAAACTAATTACACCTAATCTAAGGTCCCTATGAAAATAAAAAAGCCCCCCCAAAATAAAAAAAACCCTAACCTACAATAAACTACAAATAGCCCTTAAAAGGGCCTTTTGTGGTGCATTGCCCCAAAGAAATCAGCTCTTTTACATGTAAATAAAAAATACAAATAACCCCCCCAACAGTAAAACCCACCACCCACACAACCAACCCCCCAAATAAAAAACTAACTAAAAAACCTAAGCTCCCTAGTGCCCTGAAAAGGGCATTTGGATGGGCATTGCCCTTAAAAGGGCATTTAGCTCTTTTTCTTTGCTCAAACCCCAAATCTAAAAATAAAACCCACCCAATAAACCCTTAAAAAACTTAACACTAACCTCCGAAGATCCTTTAAATGACGTCATTCAAGATGGTGTCCCTTGAATTCCGATGGTCTCAAACTTCCACTCACTTGTAGGTCTCTACACCAACCTCATCACAGAGTTCACAGGAGAACCGCAACAAGAAAAGCTCATGCCCTAAAGGTTCTCTTTTTTCTCAAGGGTTGTAATGAGTGCATCCTAAGTACAACCTATTCAGGTAACATGTGAAACTTGCAAAAGACTTAGGTCCCACCATAGGATTAAACCACATGCAGGATTGATATATCTAATCAGTCTGCAGCTACACTGACCACATGTCAACTAACACAGGGCTATATCAATAACTACTTGATGGTATATGCCATAATAAACACCCTGTAGAGAGTAAGCAACCCACAGTGCTATATATACCTTGGCCATGCTTTTATACATAGTTTATTGGGGCCTTTTTTTCCTGTATGCTTAAGTACTACGATACATATAACAAGCAGACTGACAGAATGTCTCACAGGCAGAAGCAGACTGAAAAAAAATCTAAACACCACCCTGAAACACCAGGAACAGAAAGATCGCAAATAGATCCAAAAAAAAATCAGACCATCAGGACGCACACCCTATAGTGTCACAGCTCTCAGCCCTTTTTCTGCCGAAAATCGAAAGACTCCAAACTGGCAGACAACTCCTTGAACTCAGAATTTAAAGAATTAAATACGAGACTAGCTAATGCGGAGCAGAGACTGACAGATGTGGAAGATAGACAACAGGAAACTATGATTAGTGTGGCTAACCTACAGAAGCAAAACAAACTCCTCATGGAAAAAGTGGATGATCTTGAAAATCGGTCACGCTGAAATAACTTGAGGATTGTAGGTTTGCCTGAATCTATACCTAACACAGCACTGCTAAACTTTGTTGAAAATATTCTCCCTGGGCTATTAAAAATACCAGAAGAAGATACCCCTTTTGAAGCAGAGAGAGCGTACAGAGTGGGTATACCTGGAAGACAATCTAATCTAAATGAGCCGCCAAGACAGGTGATGGTTAAATACCTGAACTTTAAAGACAAAATACAAATTCTTAGAGCATACAAGCAAGCCACATCTCTAGAATATGAAGACAAATGTATCTACTTATTTCAGGATTACTCAGCAGAGATAGCCAGAAGTCGAACATAATTCTCTCCTTACTGTAGGCAACTTTTGGATAAAGGCCGCTCTGTGACTTTTTTCTTTCCAGCAAAGTTGAAACTACAGGCTTCTCGAGGGCCAACATTTTTTGACTCACCTAAACACCTGCAAGTATATCTTGCTAAAGAAGAAGCAGAAAATGGGAATAGAACTCCAGCAGCATCTAACGCAACCTGGACAGAAGGATGCAGTGCCTCCCTCAAAAACAGAAGATAAAGATCATAAATTGCCTCTAAACAGAGGAAAATATATACCATCATCATGCATTAAGTAGCCAAAGACTCCTTTCGCTCCCATGGAAAGGGACTTGTAGAGTAAAATGGAAAACCAATATGAACCCTCTATAAGAGGGTTCACTGGTGAATGTTGTTTGACTGTTTGTATTGTTGCTTTTGTTATTGCTTTATTTTTATGTACCTTGCAAAATTCCTGGTTCACTTATATGTCTCTCTTATTTTCTAGCAAATACTTGGTCCACCACTCTGACTCCTGGGACACCTCAACACACCACAACCTAACAGAGACTTCTCTGAAAATCACTTAATCCGCATCACATGTAAGTCTCGCTATATGCCATGACACACATCAAGACACGCATTTGTATATACACTCCACTCACAGCGCTACCCCATGACAGAACACACAATTAAGGTGTTGGCATGGAACGTTGGAGGTATCACGTCCCCCATAAAAAGGAAAACCATTTTAAACTACCTGAAATCACAGAAAGTAGACATAGCGATACTTGAAAAGACACATTTACACACACAGGAGCACCAAATACTAAAACAAATGTGAGTAGCAGAAGTACTTCATATCACATATGAGACACATAGAGCGAGAGGGGTAGCCATACTGTTCCAATGGTGCTGGTAGGAATTTATGCCCCTAATAACAAGAAAACAGAATTCTGGCACCAGTTACAACAAAATTACTGGACACACAAGTGGACACCATTATCCTTGGGGGAGACCTAAATATAGCTCCAAAAGTACCAACAGACAGATTTAGAAAACCACAATCGACCTTCAGACAAATCCCCATACCTAAATGCCATAAAAGGGACTCTAGACTCTTGGGCAAATTTATCAATACACTACATCTTAAAGATATCTGGAGGGAGCGCAACTAGAGACTTCACCTGTCTCACTGCATCCAAAGACACTCTTTCGTGGATTGATTTGTTCTTAGTATCGGGAAAACTAAGCACTAGAACCAGAGACACTAAAATTCACCCCATTACTCTCTCGGATCATGCCCCCATATTGTTTCAAATTTCTACAACCAAACATTCCTGCTCCAATTTGAGATGGAGGTTCCCTAACTACTTATATAAAGATGTTAATCTATATAGATATTTAACACTACACTGGCATACCTACCAAACTGTCAATTCACAACACTGCAATGACCCTCTCCTTTTTTGGGAAACAGCCAAGGCGGTTTTTAGAGGGGTGATCACTTCATATGCAGCGGAGATTAACAAAAAAAACAAACTTAGGGAAGACCTACTTCTGAAACAAATGAAAAACGCATACAACAAATATCTAAGATGCCCGACCAACTCCAATAGACTTAAATATAGAGTCAAAAATTAATAGAGATGCCTTCCTAAATCAAAAATCTAAATACTCTCTTACACATTCCTAAGCCAAATTCTATAGATTTGGAAACAGGACAGGCAAATACTTAGCAAAAATTACCAAACTTTTACGTAAACAGACCAAAATCTTAGCAGCTAAAGACAAGGACAAGACAGTGACCAATCTAATGGACATTCAGACAGCATTTTACAACTATTATAAGGAATTATATGATGATCAACCCATTGATGAAATGAAAAAACATAACTTTTGGGAGGATTTACTCATGCCCCAAATGACAGAAGAACAAATAAATACCTTAAATGTACCCATAACCCTACCAGAAGTCTTAAATATAATCAAAAACCTCCCGGCAGAGAAAACCCAAGGCCCTGACGTTATGCCAGGGGAGCTATTTAAAATACTGCAGGTAGAAATCAGAGACACATTAGTAACTCTATTCAATCATATCATGCAAGGCGATAGTCAACTTTCCCAAAGATTTACAGAAGCCACTATAACTATAGTACCAAAACCAGGTAGAGACCCTCTACTCCCTAGCTCATATAGACCAATCTCATTACTCAACACAGATTATAAGATATTCACTAAATTATTAGCAAACAGACTGGCCCCTATACTACCATCCCTAATCCACCCCGATCAAACAGGTTTTGTAAAGCATAGATCATCAGTATATAATGTACGGAAATTACAGTTAGTCCTTTCTTACTATGAAAAAATGAGAAAAGAAGGCAAGCTAAAAGAGTTACCAGAAGCATGCCTACTCCTGCTTGATGTGGAAAAGGCTTTTGATAAAGTCCTATGGGATCCTCTATACACAGTCCTAGAAATTTATTTATATCAGCCATCAAAGCTATTTACACAAATCCCACAACATCCATCCTCATAAACGGAAACACAACTCCCTCCTTCTCGCTTAAATGTAGTACCCGACAGGGTTGCCCATTATCCCCTCTATTATTCGACCTCACAATCGAACCACTAGTCATCAAGATCAGAAATCAGATTCCCAGCCTACAAATAGGAAAATCAGAGTTACATCTCTCATTATTTGCAGACGACATGATACTATATATCAGTGACCGTCACATTAACACCCCCAAAATTATGGCCCCGATAGAGCACTTTGGGAATGTCTCTGGATACCAGGTTAACAAAACCAAATCAGAACTCCTGTGGCTCAACCCACAGCACAACCAAAAAATTGGAGAGTTCGACTTTAAACTAATTACCACCAATTTCACATACTTGGGAGTTAAACTTTCAAATATTATTGAATCCTGGTATGACTCAAACTACAAACCATTATTTCTGGAATTCAAATCTGTACTTAAGACCTGGAATCCCCTACCGTTAGCTCTCACAGCGAGAGTGAATCTTATTAAAATGATAATATTCCCAAAGTTGCTCTACCTATTCCAAATGATACCAGAACCATTATCGAAACAAGACTTACAAACGCTAAACTCCGCTATCACCAACTTTGTATGGAAAGGGAAAAAACACAGAATAGGAATACACAAACTGACTACTACCCCCTTAAAGGGTGGCCTGGGCCTTCCTAACCTTCAATTCTACAATTGGGCAGCTCAAATTAAGTATGTGATGGATTGGTGGCTGGACATTGATACCTTTGCGGTACTGGAACTTGAGAGAGAGATTATCAAACCTTGGTCACTAGCCCACCTCCCACACGTGCAAATGAGCAAACTAGATCCAAAGATACAAGGATTCCCACCATTTACAGGCCTGATTAGGGCCTGACAGAAAGTATGCAAACACTTGCTTATTTCACCAAATAAGTCTAAATACTTACCATTTAGAGGTAACCCAAACTTCATGCCGGGACTCACTACCCAGCCTTTAAGGATTTAGGAATGAAAAGGTCTTACACAAATTCATCACCTACTGACACAAGACAGTTCCAAAATAATCCCAAAATAAATCCCATTCACGGAACCACGGCAACACCATTTTACCTATTTACAAGCCAAACATTACATACAAAACAAGCAATGGGGCCCAACACAACAAAAATTTATAAAATAGTCAATTGGGCCAAACAAGGCATTAGATCCATTACACCCATTTATAATCTACTCCAAGAGACCCCAAGTAACACACTGGTATCACAATTGGCAATAGACTGGTCAAATAGACTAGAAGCAACTGTTACAGAAACTCAGATCTTGAAGAGCTTTGAGACGGTTAAAAAAGCTACCCTCTCCATGGATGCAAGAGAATCACACACAAAACTCATTCACAATGCATATATCACACCTAAGGATTACCAAAAATGGGGATCCAACAAACCTCAAACTTGTAGCAAATGCCGGCACCCAAAACCAGACCTTACTCACATGATATGGCAATGCCCACCTCTACAGAAATTCTGGCACATGACCTCTCACTGGGTCAGTTCTATATGTCACATTCAGACAACACTCACTCTGGAGAAGGTGATATTCCTGGACTTAAAAAATTATACTAATACACAAAACAAACTAATAGGGAATGTTATCTTGATGGCGAGAAAATGTATTCTTTGTTACTGGTTGGAAAAGAGACCCCCAACACTCACAAAACTTAAACACACACATACTCACCAGGTGTTCTATGAACAAGCAGATTCTCTAGGGGACATACATTCAAGAACAACCATATTTATTAAGAAATGGGAACCTTATATACTTTCATTAATTTTCACAACTCAAAAACAGATGAATTCACCCCTCAGAAACACAGAATATATTCTAAATGCACAAATTAGAGGGGAATGTCAACTATGGGCTTCAACACCACAGGAAAGTGTTGGGGACACCTCCTTTTAGAACACATATCACCTAATTAAGATTCATTGTTGTTGAACCTCATATGTTTACTCGTTCTACCTAAGGTTATTTTGTTTGTTTAATTTACTTTGTTGGAAAAGTGGAAAATTTGTAAGGATTACCTTATTTATTTACCATGCAAATACATTCTCCAGATGTCAGGCTTTTGGGTGTACTGTTTCCTTAATTAGAATTCAACCAATCATATCTTACTTACTCTCATAAAACACCTGTTCACTGAACAAACCTTGCTTAGTATTTTGTTATTTTCCTCAGAGTAACACTGAGCCTCTGATACCTCTGGAAGGTTAATATTGTATCTAAACTTTTCAGCAACTCAAGTTACCTCATTCAAGATCTACCTACTACGGATTTAATATTTATTTCCAGCCTGTTGCAACATCTTACTTTGGCAAGTACTTTTCATTTATTCAAGACTGTCTTTATTTTGGGAAGTTACGTTACCTGTTTCAACTTATCAGCTCATATTATTTATCAACCAAGTCTGTGGCTGCCATAAAGAATAACCGGTTATTGAAGCTCTTATCTGTTAACCTTATTTGTTCTGTTATATTATCCTTATGTTGATTTCTGCTGCACCGGAGAATCGTGACGTCACACGCTGACTGTTAGCTGGCTTCAGCGTGTCTCTGCTGCTGCTGCAGCCGCAGCCCACAGAACCCGGAAGTGTTTGTCCTTACTTACCGCATTCACAGTTTTCAAGGTACATTACTACGTTTGCAACTATAATCATATCTGCAGAAGTTCTCCATTATAACAATCTATCAATACTACATTGGATAAGACTTACTTGCTGTGTGTTCAATATCTCATGTTACGCAATATATTATAATTATTCCTTACTTATTCTTAAGAAAGTTTCACCTATTCCTATATCCTTTTGTATTATTACAAGCCTGCTTATTTCTAAGATTGCATTTGATTTTGATTCCTATAATACAGATAATACTTTAGTGTGTACTTTTTGTAGGGAAACATTAATCTATATTAACTGCACATATATCCATATGGGTTTACCAAGTAATAGTACTCTCAATTGATATTGTGCTACATACCTATACTAGTAATCAAACTAAGCAGGATTGATTATTACATAATACTAAGTCATAAAAAAAAAATGGAACCTGCTGAAATTACCCAAGTAGTCTATAACCTGAGTCAAAAGGTAGACAAAATGGGACAGGCTATCTTGGACTTACAACTAGAAAATCAGGTTCTCAGAGAGCTTATAAAGGAGGTAAAAGAACAACAAACCCCCAGTTCTGAACCACAGATAAGCTTGCCAGAATTATATAATGGTAATAGGAAAACCTATAGGCAGTTTAAAAATGCCTGCTACCTGCTCTTCAATTTAAAACCAAAAACTTACCCCACTGACAGGGTAAGGGTTTTGTCTACAATATCTTTTCTAAGATCTGAACCCAGAATTTGGGCAGATCATTTGTGTGAAACAAATGACCCTCTACTAGATTCACTAACAAATTTTTTCCAAGCCATGGATGAGCTATATAGAGATACTGATATTCAACTAACGGCTGAACAAAAGATGAGGAGTTTAAAACAAGGAAAAAAGACAGTGGAGGAATATACCACTGAATTTAAGCTGTACGCATCAGACTCAGCATGGAGTTTGGTTTCGCTCAGAAACCAATTTAGATTGGGACTGTCTGATCCTGTCAAGGATGAGCTAGCACGTATAGAGCTTCCAAGTACCCTGGATGCATTAATAAAAGTCTCAACCCAAATTGACCGGAGGCTCAGGGAACGCAAAGCTGAACGTGGTTATTCAGATCCAACATTTAAAGCCACTATGTCCACCTCTGCACACATAAAATCACCTCCAATGGAGCATGTCACCCCCATGGAAATAGGAGTTATTCGTGGACCATTAACCCCTGAAGAAAGGATAAGAAGAAGAACTAATCACCTCTGTATGTATTGTGCAAATCCCAGTCATACAGTTATGAATTGTCCAACATTACAAAAAAATAAAAAGAGTAAGTTTGTTCATATTAACAATACTCAAAGTCTAGATAAACAAATTTCTTATTGCAAACTAACTCTCCTTTTGCAGTGGGACCTTAATAGATTGGCTACTTCTGCCATCGTTGACTCTGGAGCCTTTGGAAACTTTATAGACAAATCTACTGTATTGAAAAATAAAATACCTATTGTATTAAAGAAAACACCAGTTTCAATCAAAGTTATTGATGGCTCTGTAATTGCAAATAGTCCTATAACTCACAACACAGTACCTATATTAGTTATTACTGAAGATGGCCACACTGAATATATAACATTCGATGTAATTCCATCACCTCATTTCCCTATTGTATTAGGGTTATACTGGCTTCAGACACATAACCCCTATATTGATTGGTCTACTTTAACTGTTGCCTTCCAATCAATATTCTGTGAAAATACATGCTTCCCACATCATAAAATACTACACACAGAATTAGAACAGATTCAAATACCGGAACCATACCAGGACTTCATAGAGGTCTTTAGTAAAGTTGAGGCAGAAACTCTTCCACCTCATCGGGTTTATGATTGCCCAATTGAATTAATTCCAGGTGCAACATTACCGGTTGGTCATTTGTATCCATTGAGTCACCCTGAGTTATTACATCTTAAACAATACTTACAAGATAATCTTAGAAAGGGTTTCATCAGACCCTCTTCTTCACCCACAGCAGCTGGAATGTTCTTTGTAACCAACAAAGACACTTCCCTCAGGCCGATAATAGATTACCGAGAGCTTAATAAACGGACGGTAAAAAACCGATATCCGTTACCTCTCATACCAGAATTAATTGAAAGATTAAGTAATGCTACCATCTTTACTAAGTTGGACTTGCGTGGGGCATACAATCTCATACGTATAAGAGAAGGAGACGAATGGCTCACAGCATTCAGAACTCGCTATGGACTCTATGAGTACCTAGTGATGCCATTCGGTCTCTGTAATGCCCCCGCAACGTTCCAACACTTTATTAATGATATCTTCCGGGATTTATTAGACATATGTCTAGTAGTATACTTAGACGACATCCTAATTTACTCCAACAATTTGCCAGAACATATAAAACATGTACGTTGGGTATTAGCTCGGTTACAAACACATAAACTATATGCCAAATTAGAAAAGTGTTCATTCCACAATACCACTATCTCATTCTTAGGTTACACTATATCTCCTGCTGGTATCCAAATGCAAACCGAGAAGGTTGATTCAGTAAAAAATTGGCCAACTCCTAAAGATAAGAAGTCTCTCCAAAGGTTTTTGGGGTTTGCCAATTATTACAGAAAATTTATAAAGAATTTTTCATCAATAGTGAGACCACTCACACAACTTACTGGTTCAACCCAACAATTCCATTGGAATCAAAGTCATTCCAAAGTATTTGACTTCTTGAAACAAACTTTCACAGAAGCACCCATACTCAAATTTCCTAATGTTGATTTACAATACGTATTGGAAGTTGATTCCTCAGACTTTGCGATTGGGGCAGTACTTTCACAACAGAAAACACCTAAAGATCCTCTACATCCAATCTCCTACTTTTCAAAAAGTATGACATCAGCAGAGAGGAATTACGCAATAGGAGACAAAGAATTACTCGCCATCCGTAAATCTTTAGAATTTTGGAGACACCTACTAGAAGGTGCAAAAATGCCCTTCATAATTTACACTGACCACAAAAACCTCCAATACCTGCAAAATAACAAGACTCTATCAGCTAGACAGGTACGGTGGAGTCTCTACTTTGCAAGATTCGACTTTCAAATCCAATACCGCCCAGCAAACAAAAATGGAAAAGCGGATGCACTCTCTCGACAACTATCCGAACCTATTCCTAACGAAAATCCTACTGCTATAATTCCTCCTGAACGCTTCATCGGATTAACTTCAGACTTTCTAACTGATATAAAGAACTCTTCAAAAAATTCACCTACTGACACTAAGGTTCCTTTGGAATTGAAGGACGGATTATACTACTACAAGAATATGATTTATATTCCTAAAGAATTGAGACAACAAATTTTACAACATCACCATGATTCACCCTTAGCGGGACATCCAGGGGAATCACGCACCATCGAACTTATAACAAGGACATATTGGTGGCCTCATTTGAAGGAAACTGTTTCAGATTATATTAAGACTTGTGTTACTTGTCAAGTATGCAAAACTGAGCGGAAATTACCTTATGGACTTTTAATATCAATTCCAACATCTGACAGACCTTGGAAACAAGTAGGAGTTGACTTCATTGTGGATTTACCTCCATCAAAGAATTATACCACCATCATGGTAGTTGTTGATAGTTTCACCAAAATGTCGCATTTTATTCCATTTCATAAGCTTCCCACTTCAGCAGAAACAGCTAACTTATTTATACAACATGTGATTCGGCTTCATGGGGTACCAACAGTTTTGATATCTGACAGGGGTTCCCAGTTCACATCTAAATTCTGGAAAAGTCTCTGTCAATCTCTTAACATAACCCATCAATACACCACTGCATTTCATCCACAAGCAAACGGACAGGTTGAGAGAATCAATCAATGGTTATATGAGTACCTACGATGTTTTTGTTCCTACCAGCAAGACAATTGGATAACATACTTACCCTTCGCTGAATTTTCCTACAATAATCTAACCAATTCATCCACAAAATTATCTCCATTCTTCGCAAATTATGGGTACCATCCAACCATCACTTCAGTTAGTACTTCTCCTTCCAATTCTCCTCTTGTAGATGAATGGAATAATGCACTTCTAGACAATTTTCGGGTTATCAAGGAAAACATTTCAAAAGCTCAGACTTCCCAAAAGCACTATTATGATTTGAGACACAGACAACCACCTTCATATCAAATTGGAGACCAGGTATGGTTGTCAATTAAAAACCTAAAGCTACATCTTCCTAGTAGGAAAATGACACAAAAATTCTGTGGACCATTCCCTATCACTAGGGTAATAAATCAGAATGCAGTCACTCTGGATTTACCTTCATCTATGAGAATACATCCGACTTTCCATGTTTCCCTCCTCAAACCATACGTTCCTACTAGAAATAACACACCCCAATTACTACCAACCACTTCCATCCAAGACTCAGAAATCTATGAAGTTAAAGAAGTACTTGACTCAAGGTTTTCCAAGGGTATTCTGGAATATTTAATTAGGTGGAAGGGGTACTCGGAGGAAGATGACTCTTGGGAACCCGCATCTAATCTTAATGCTCCTCGACTTGTTTCCCAATTCCACAGGAGATATCCAGATCGCCCCAGACTTCAAGCTGAGGATCAGCTTGTTTGAGGGGGGAGTCATGTCAGGCTTTTGGGTGTACTGTTTCCTTAATTAGAATTCAACCAATCATATCTTACTTACTCTCATAAAACACCTGTTCACTGAACACACCTTGCTTAGTATTTTGTTATTTTCCTCAGAGTAACACTGAGCCTCTGATACCTCTGGAAGGTTAATATTGTATCTAAACTTTTCAGCAACTCAAGTTACCTCATTCAAGATCTACCTACTACGGATTTAATATTTATTTCCAGCCTGTTGCAACATCTTACTTTGGCAAGTACTTTTCATTTATTCAAGACTGTCTTTATTTTGGGAAGTTACGTTACCTGTTTCAACTTATCAGCTCATATTATTTATCAACCAAGTCTGTGGCTGCCATAAAGAATAACCGGTTATTGAAGCTCTTATCTGTTAACCTTATTTGTTCTGTTATATTATCCTTATGTTGATTTCTGCTGCACCGGAGAATCGTGACGTCACACGCTGACTGTTAGCTGGCTTCAGCGTGTCTCTGCTGCTGCTGCAGCCGCAGCCCACAGAACCCGGAAGTGTTTGTCCTTACTTACCGCATTCACAGTTTTCAAGGTACATTACTACGTTTGCAACTATAATCATATCTGCAGAAGTTCTCCATTATAACAATCTATCAATACTACATTGGATAAGACTTACTTGCTGTGTGTTCAATATCTCATGTTACGCAATATATTATAATTATTCCTTACTTATTCTTAAGAAAGTTTCACCTATTCCTATATCCTTTTGTATTATTACAAGCCTGCTTATTTCTAAGATTGCATTTGATTTTGATTCCTATAATACAGATAATACTTTAGTGTGTACTTTTTGTAGGGAAACATTAATCTATATTAACTGCACATATATCCATATGGGTTTACCAAGTAATAGTACTCTCAATTGATATTGTGCTACATACCTATACTAGTAATCAAACTAAGCAGGATTGATTATTACACCAGAGATATTTAATTGTGGAGGACTTCAACCTAGAACGTGCTGTAAAAAGAACATACAGTCCTATAAACCCAAATGGAATCTACCAGAAAGCTTAAGCAGATGAATACTAGTTTTTCATACTCGAAACTTAAGGTTTTTACAGGTTACTTTAAGACTTTCTGGAACAAAATCGATAAATTGTAGTTGAAACCACCAAGTTATTGACTTGTGAGAAATATATCTTGCTCTGATTTAGTTTAATGTTTGAAAAACAAGGTGATCGAATAAAGACATATATATATATAAAAAAAAATTAAACTATTAATAGTATCCTTGTTAACAATACCTTTCTCTGGCTTAACGCTGCAGATTACAAGCTATTATTTTCGTATTCACATCAAATGTGTTCCATTAATGATCAATTGTGAATGACGTGATCACGACATCCCCACCTGATTAGGGGTGACCAATGAGAATTTAGTACCAGAATGTGTGTCATAGCTACGATGAAAAGTGGCTAGTGAATAAAGGGGTGTGTGTATGGTGCTACTATGAATATGTGATATGTTAACAGTGTATTTGAACTATAATAAAAATAATACTAATAATCTAAAGTGTGATTATAATGATCTCTAACAAATAGGTATCGAGACTAGTGAATGCTAGAAGGGATAAAATGTCATAAAAATAATTATAGGAAAATACGGATCAATGTAATAATCTCTCATCATATAGATGTAATACTAGTACATACTAAAAGGAGATTTGTGCAATACAAATATTAAAAAAGTACGGATCAATATAGTGATCTTTCATCATATAGATGTGATACAATAATATATACAAATAAATAATAGTAAAATGACATGAAAGTTCTAACGTAGTGAAACTGTGCATAAAAATGAACTAACCTAATAGGTAAACTAAGGTGTGATTAAAATTATTATAGTGATTAAGATATTCCGCATCTAACAGAATTAGTACTTATTTGTTCTTTTGCTTTGTAGGTGTTGATTAAAGCTTGACTAAATTACCCCTAACACCTCCATGGGTTCTTTGTTTAACTTGCAGTGTCCCAACAAGGGTTTGTGGTATGCTGGGCCTTTCAGTCTATGATTCAGGCTCTGTGCAATTATTTGGTATCCATTCTACTGCCTGATGCTGATGTATCCTGTTTTAACCAGGAAATTGATGTGTCTGTGATTACAGTCCGCCCCTTTACTTATGCTTGCACCTAAAACTTCTTAGTTTTATTCCCACCCTTATGTACACCCCTTGCCTCTCTCCTACCCTTATAAACACCCCAGGCCCTCTCCAACCCTTATATACACCCCCTGTCTCCTTTCCCCCCTTATGTACATCCCCTGTCTCTCTCCCTCTCGTATGTCCACCTCCTGTCTCTTTCCCACCCTTACTAGTTCCCACCCATTTACTCTAAAAACCCTTATGTACACTCCAAAGCTTTCTACCACCCTTATGTACACCCTCTGGCTCTCTCACACCCTTATATATATACACACACATACATACATATATAATAATATATATATATATATATATATATATATATATATATATATATATATATATATATATATATATATCAGTTCCAGTACAAAGGAGGATATGCACAAACACTAATTTACTAATTTGGATTATTATAGCCTATGGTGACTAAATAATCTTGATTTTATTAAAGACAGGAGGCGAATATTTTGCATTAAATCTTTACTGATTCCAAACAGCAGCAAAGAAAACATACAGAGAAAAAATAAATAACATAGTAACAAGACTGCACCAATCAGCACACAGCAGCCTAATAAACTGTAATGAACAAGTCCAGCACATCCTCTTTTCTTTGACCATAAGACAGCGGAACCATTTAGGAAAAAAATCGAACTCCAATGAATATCCATCATAGAAAAAAATGGAACAGCGACTCCCAGGAAGGAAAACAACAGATGACATGGTCCGTAGATAAATAAGGAAACAAAATCCACAGAGTCACTAAAAGAGAAAAAAAAACAACAAATAACAACTAACCCCAGAAAAAAAAAAAAAATCAACAGCCATAACATCATGTAGATTAAATTTCAAGAAAACAAAATCTTTATTAACAAATCATGGGAGGGACAAACGGTGTGTTGGGGGGGGGGGGAGTATTTGCCTCCTGTCTTTAATAAAATCAAGATAATTTAGTCACCATAGGCTATAATAATCCAAATTTTATGACAAGACAGGAGGCTTCATATTTCTTAATTTTTAACGCACCTACAGAAGGAGGCCACAATCTGCTCTGTAGAGGGGAAAAAGACTGATGAGAGCGGCGGTCAAAAGGATTTAACTTCAGAGACAAAACATCCACTGACACCAATGTAGAAAGTTAAATTAATAATAAAAAATAAATATTACAGATCTACTTGTATAGTTTAGGGAAAAAACTAAGTACATAGACTAAGAGCTAAACTAAGTATGTAGTACTATAAGCTAGAAAGAAAATAAAACATTATTATCAAAGACTAAGTTCTAGATTTTGAGAAATACAAGGAAGCAGCAAAGAAAATAGTAAGTGCTGAACTTGTTCATTACAGTTTATTAGGCTGCTGTGTGCTGATTGGTGCAGTCTTGTTACTATGTTTTTTCTCCTTATGCTTTATTTGCTGCTGTTTGGAATCAATAAAGATTTGATGCAAAATATAAAGCTTCCTGTCTTGTCAAAAATTAAGTTACAATGAGTGTTAAAAACAAAAAATATCTGGGAATGGCACTACGTGTTTATAGGTAAAAGTGTCCAAATAATGGTCAGTAAATAAAGTTAAAGTCAGTGTCAAGATATAATAAAGCATATATTCATTGCAAATATAAATGAAAAATAATATGTAGATACTTAGCTAAGAGGCATAAAAATATTATTACCAAGGGTGGCAATATAAAGGGGGACGTCTCCCCAGGGGATATACACAATCTAAAATGTCAAAAAACAGATAAATGTACAAGAAATAAAATACTTCATATAAAATCTTAAAAAATCTGAATATATGGTACTCAAAAAACAACTAAAAGAGATCTGACAAGTTTGTCAAATACAAATTCATCAAGACAAGAAGCTAAAATGCTAATAGATCTGTATTAGACCACAGATATTGATAGTATGGAAAATTCCACAGAAGCGTTAATCATAAGTTCATGAAGCCACAGTTCAAATGATGTTAAAGGATCGTAATGATTCAAAAGTACCCAATTACTAGCGCGGGGTTCCTCTGGCAAATGTAGGTGGATTTCCACTATGTAGACAAACATTAACCGCTAGGCAGTGAACAGCACAATTGTAAAGAGTTCCAAAACAGGAAGTTTACCACACAAAGTGCTTATCACCCTTAGATTCTATGCCTCTGTGGCGTTAGACAATCTGAAATCAGCTGATGTTATAAGCAAAACTGATACATATTACCTTGAAATCTTTGTATATCTGTAGAGCAGTTTCAAAGTAGCAACTTGGTCTTGCACATTAAACTCGAGTTCACCGCACGTGACTTGGCGTCTGATGTTACCGGTGACACTTGAGGGGCTCGTTCCTCCTTGCGACTTGAAAGAAGGGAAAGCAAAGTCCTTATGGTCACTTAGGACAAGTGTCTCACCTCCAGTGGTGGGTGGATGTATGCTGATACCTGCACTTAATGCTATGCACGCAGGCGATGGAGATCTTTGTGGAATGGAAAAAATAACCCGGGTTATAAAATTCAATGTAGAGTTGCTCCAATGGTAAATAATCACAACATTCAGAGTTGCTCCAATGATAGATAGTCACAACATAACGTGTTTCGCTCTATTACAGAGCTTTAACAAGAATATCTTGATCGCCTGCGTGCATAGCACTAAGTGCAGGTATCAGCATACATCCACCCTCCACTGGAGGTGAGACACTTGTCCTAAGTGACCATAAGGACTTTGTTTTCCCCTCATTCGAGTCGCAAGGAGGAACGAGCCCCTCGAGTGTCACCGGTGATGTCAGGCGCCAAGTCACGTGCGGTGAACTCGAGTTTAATGTGCAAGACCAAGTTGCTACTTTGAAACTGCTCTACAGATATACAAAGATTTCAAGGTAATATGTATCATTTTTGCTTATAACATCGGCTGATTTCAGAGTGTCTAACGCCACAGAGGCATAGAATCTAAGTGTGATAAGCACTTTGTTTGTGTGGTAAACTTCCTGTTTTGGAACCCTTTACAATTGTGCTGTTCACTGCCTAATGGTTCCTGTTTGTCTACATAGTGGAAATCCACCTACATTTGCCAAAGGAACCCCGCGCTTGTAATTGGGAACTTTTAAATCATTACGATCCTTTAACATCATTTGAACTGTGGCTTCATGAACTTATGATTAACGCTTCTGTGGAAATTTCCATACTATCAATATCTGTGGTCTAATACAGATCTATTAGCATTTTAGCTTCTTGTCTTGATGAATTTGTATTTGACAAACTTGTCAGATCTCTTTTAGTTGTTTTTTGAGTACCATATATTCAGATTTTTTTAAGATTTTATATGAAGTATTTTATTTCTTGTACATTTATCTGTTTTTTGTCATTTTAGATTGTGTATATCCCCTGGGGAAACATCCCCCTTTATATTGCCACCCTTGGTAATAATATTTTTATGCCTCTTAGCTAAGTATCTACACAGTATTTTTTATTTATATTTGCAATAAATATATGCTTTATTATATCTTGACACTGACTTTAACTTTATTTACTGACCATTATTTGGACACTTTTATCTATAAACACGTAGTGCCATTCACAGATATTTTTTATCTTTAACACTCATTGTAACTCACTGATACCTTTAGCTTTTTTAGCGCCCTTACACTCACATTTTTTTCTCAATTTTTGCCTCTGAAAAGAACGAAGGATCTTTTCACCTGTAAAGAGTTTGGTATCAACTGTACTTGCGCTCTACTATCTCTTTCTTTTCTAATTTGTCAAAAATGAAATCAATTGCCAGCGTGCTCTTTAGTGTGCCACATAAAAAGTTGCAGAAAAATAGCACCCACTGGTCTTTCCATGAAACATAACATTTATTATGCAAAGTTAAAAAGTAGCATAACTATTCAGTGCGGTTATGGCACCTTTGTCAAATGCTTCACATTATTCAAAAGATAGAACCTAAAAACATACACAATGCCATTACCTTCTATATATATATACATATAGCATGACTAAGGATCAGATGGATCCGAAACGTTGCTGCTTTGTCTTCTATGTCACTGTAAAATAAAGGAAACACTTTAATGAGCTGTGGGTGCTGACATCTTCCTTTTTGGATTTCTTTGTATTACATTAGAGGTGTGCAGGACCCTCTGGCGTACGTACACCCCTTAAAGAAAATTACTTCACACTACTTTGTACCTGTGCTGGACCCTCCATTCTTTGATTGTATGTATATATATATATATATATATATATATATATAACGTCCACAGAATGCAGGCACTCACTGGTCTTAGTAAAATATAACAATTTATTTAGAAATCATTAAAAAGACATAACGTTTCGGCACCAATATGTGCCTTTGTCAAATGTCAGCATGTAACCAAACGAATATGCAGCACACTTAAAATCAATATGACACACATTTAAAATCATACCCCTTTTAAAGATGTGAGCAAACTAATTACCGCCATGCCTCCACTCGCGTCTTCCCATCCATGGCAATGACGTCATGTACGCACGCTGCGTGCCTAGCGTGATGACGCATGGCACGGCGTTGCCATAGCGACGTCGGATAGCCACACGCGTCAGAGTAGGGAGTGACTTAATCACGCATACAGATTACTATCAGGGACGTCTGTGTGTACTTGTTGCTAATAGTAACCAAAACAATCCACAATATGTATAGCGTGTTTAATATTTTGACATAGCGGTTTATAGACAAAACATTAATGATGTTAGAAACGTATTATTAAATGGCATATTAGAACATAGTCTGTTAGATGATAGATCCAATATGTAATTTCTATATGCGGAAAACTGTCAAGCTCAGAAAGAGAAGGAGGCCAATCTGAGGGCCATCCTTAGAGAATGGGCACGAAATGCCAGACTAGACAGTAAAGGCAAGAGCATAAGAGAAACATAACACCTTGTCATTGCAATACATGATACATATTACAGATGAGGATAAGCGAAAACTATCACTATTAACTGTATCATTATTAAATTTGTAACCCCTGGTGCAGGTCATTAGTAGATGTATTACGCAACATAATTATCTAAATACATTGTAGCATCATGCCACCCTGGGGTACAGATAGAAACTTTTTAGTGAATAGTGAGCTATCATTTAGATATGTCCAGGGCAATAACTCTTCAGTGTGGTATTAATAGAATGGACTAAAGTCCAGTGAGGTGTTGAGGCCTTTAGGGACCAATGTGTCCAACCTGTGGATCCATCTGCTTTCAAGCTGGAGCAGTCTATTAGCCCTATCACCCCCTCTTGGCATGGGGGGGACGTGGTCAATTAACATGGACCTAATACTTGACACGGAGTGTTTCAATGCCACACAGTGGCGTGCCACTGGCTGATCTGATTCGCCAGACTTCAATGCAGCACGAATTGCACACCGATGGTTTGCCATCCTATCACGGAAGGGGGTAATCGTCTTACCCACATATACACTGGAACAAGGGCAAATCAGTATGTATATTACATAGTTACACATGCAACTCAAACGATGGTTTATCTTGTACCTCTTGTTTGAATGTGGGTGCTGGAACGAATTACCCCGAGTCATGCTATTACATGTAGTGCAATTGCCACAGGGAAAACACCCCATTTTAGAGGTTTTAAGCCATGATTCCTTATGATAGTGTTTAATAGGATCCGATTTTACTAAATGGTCCCTGAGGTTTTTGGCTCTGCGATAGACCAATCTCGGAGGTGGCATGTTCCGAAAAGGAAGCGTTGGATCAGTCTCCACGACCGGCCAGTGTTTACGCACTGCTCCTGTCAACTTTTCATTACCAGGTGTATAGGTGGTAACCAGGTTGAGCTGTTCGTGTTTAGCTTTGCTCTGTTCTTTGGGGCCATCCATACATAGCCTCTCTTGTGTCTTAATAATTTCAGCCCTGGCATACCCTCTGTTACTCAATTTTTTGCCCATCTCCTCCAACTGAGTGGTACGTAATGATAGCTCACTGTTGTTTCTCAGGACTCTGGTGAGCTGGGAAGTGATGACACCTTGTTTTTGGTGTGCAGGGTGGAAGCTTCTGGCATCTAATAAAGAGTTGCGGTCCGTGGGTTTAGTGTACAAGGATGTACCAAACCGCAATTTGCCTGATTCATCCACCTTGAACACATTCAAATCAAGAAAATGTACACAACTTAAATCATATTCAAGCTTAAACCGTATAGGAGACTCCATGAGGTTCAAACGTGTCACCCACTCACGCAAAGATGATTCACTACCCCTCCAGATGAGAAACACGTCATCAATATAGCGTGTATAATATTTCACCTTGGGGTTCTCAAAGGGCTTCATGAGTTCATGCTCATACCATGCCATAAAGATATTAGCGTAAGTGGGTGCCACGTTCGAGCCCATGGCAGTCCCTGAAATTTGTAAATAATAACTTTCCTCGAACTTAAAGTAATTTTTATCCAGACAAAATGATAACAGTGCGCAAAGGAATTCAATGGATGGTCCAATGTAATTAACATTACCTGTCACCATGGACCTGACAGCCTCCACCCCATCCGCGTGGGGAATCACCGTGTAGAGGCTGTCGACATCCATGGTGACCAGGATGTCATCCTGTTGAAGATCAGAGTAATCTTTCAGGATTTTCAAAAGACTCGGTGAGTCCTGCAAATAAGCATCTGTATTCTTAACCACACTCTGAAGATGTGAGTCTATGTAGATGGCTATATTGGTAAGTACAAACCCCCGGGCAGATACAATAGGCCTGCCCGGTGGGTTCACCAAGGTCTTATGGACCTTTGGAAGAAGGTATAGTGCAGGCACAACCGGATAGTCAGTGGTAAGAAATGCATATTCCTTTTCACTCAAATGGCCAGCCATAAGGCCATTTTGGAGGAAGGAATCGATGATAGACTTGTAGGTAGATGTAGGGTTACTTTTTAATTTGACATAAGTATTCACATCGGCCAGTTGTATAAGAGCCTCCTGTCGGTAATCAGTGTAATCAAGGATAACTATAGACCCCCCCTTATCCGCAGGGCGGATGATGATTGAGGTGTCATTACCTAATTCAGTGAGAGCCTTTTGCTCAGCTAGCGTTAGATTAGAATATAAACGTGTGGGAGTGTTTTCTGTCAAATTACTAGTCAGTACCCTCGTATAGCTCCTAATTGATGTGTGTGTGTTAGGAGGCTCAAACGTAGATTTTTTCTTAAAGCCTTCACTCTGTGGGGTCTGTTCTCTGAAATGATCCTTTAGCTTAAGTTGGCGTTGAAATCTGTGAATATCAACTAGTTGTTCAAATTTATCTGATTTTGGGGTAGGAATAAACGACAATCCATGATTAAGCAGAGACCGTTCAGCACTACTGAGTGGTCTACTACTAAGATTGAATATAACATCTATTTCTTGCGAATCTGTTTTAGATTTTGATTTGTGCCCCCCCCCCCCGCCTGGTTTTACATTTTTTTGCCCTCTTTTGTCTTGGGGCATTGGTGGGGGTTTCGCAGTAGAGCGAGTACTCACCCCTAAAAAATGTTCAGATTGATTGACTTGTGCAGGGGTGTGATCATTACTAGTACTGACCTCAGTACCAGAAGAATCACCCCCACTGCTGTCTACAATACTTAGTGTATTTCTAGATCTAAGATTTCTACGCCGTCTATATGTACCATCCTCTTTACCATATAGCCATCTATATACCCTCCTTTCTCTATAATCATTCTCAACATTATTGAGTTTCTTATTTTTGAAATTAATCAAATCAGTACGATACTTGTTTACAAGGCCATCGAGTTTGGTGACCCACTCCTGGCTAGTGTCATTAGTCAGAATGTGGATGCTCTGCTCTTTGATGGTGTCCAATTCCGCCTTGATTTTTGCCCCTAATCTGGTGACTTCCTCGATCACTAAAAGGATCAAGTCATAAGAGCCTTTATTTAATATTGAACACCCCCTTTTACAGAACTCCACATTCTGCCTACCCAGGGTCGGTATATTTTTAACACGAAAACCCCTGGGAATGAATTTTTTCCTAAAGTAACTAGAAAGAAAAACAGCGTGTAAATGGTAATCTATTTCTTTTCTACGCAAATTAAGCATTCTATGATAGACATTAATTGGTGTCTCACCACCCAGCTCACTCAGGTCCTCAGGAATAAGAATCCTGTCCGCATCTTCATCTGTAAATGCTAAAGGATCCGTGTTGAAATCATCATCCAGCTGAGAGTATTCAGGTATGCCAGCAGCCTCAGCCATCATCAGTATAGGGGTAAATGTAAAAACAAAATGATTACTCCAAGAGCATCAACAGGATAGTAAGCGTGTGATACCAAAGCAAAGTCCACTAGATACAGTGTATAGATAATGGGAGTGCTTAATCCCTAATGCCAAAAGCCAATGCACAGTTCCTTGAGGGGAAAGCACAATCTCACCACTTGTTAAGTGCCACGGTGCTCTGCTGTAAATAATCCACAACGTCCACAGAATGCAGGCACTCACTGGTCTTAGTAAAATATAACAATTTATTTAGAAATCATTAAAAAGACATAACGTTTCGGCACCAATATGTGCCTTTGTCAAATGTCAGCATGTAACCAAACGAATATGCAGCACACTTAAAATCAATATGACACACATTTAAAATCATACCCCTTTTAAAGATGTGAGCAAACTAATTACCGCCATGCCTCCACTCGCGTCTTCCCATCCATGGCAATGACGTCACGTTCGCACGCTGCGTGCCTAGCGTGATGACGCATGGCACGGCGTTGCCATAGCGACGTCGGATAGCCACATGCGTCAGAGTAGGCTTATTCACGCATACAGATTACTATCAGGGACGTCTGTGTGTACTTGTTGCTAATAGCAACCAAAACAATCCACAATATGTATAGCGTGTTTAATATTTTGACATAGCGGTTTATAGACAAAACATTAATGATGTTAGAAACGTATTATTAAATGGCATATTAGAACATAGTCTGTTAGATGATAGATCCAATATGTAATTTCTATATGCGGAAAACTGTCAAGCTCAGAAAGAGAAGGAGGCCAATCTGAGGGCCATCCTTAGAGAATGGGCACGAAATGCCAGACTAGACAGTAAAGGCAAGAGCATAAGAGAAACATAACACCTTGTCATTGCAATACATGATACATATTACAGATGAGGATAAGCGAAAACTATCACTATTAACTGTATCATTATTAAATTTGTAACCCCTGGTGCAGGTCATTAGTAGATGTATTACGCAACATAATTATCTAAATACATTGTAGCATCATGCCACCTTGGGGTACAGATAGAAACTTTTTAGTGAATAGTGAGCTATCATTTAGATATGTCCAGGGCAATAACTCTTCAGTGTGGTATTAATAGAATGGACTAAAGTCCAGTGAGGTGTTGAGGCCTTTAGGGACCAATGTGTCCAACCTGTGGATCCATCTGCTTTCAAGCTGGAGCAGTCTATTAGCCCTATCACCCCCTCTTGGCATGGGGGGGACGTGGTCAATTAACATGGACCTAATACTTGACACGGAGTGTTTCAATGCCACACAGTGGCGTGCCACTGGCTGATCTGATTCGCCAGACTTCAATGCAGCACGAATTGCACACCGATGGTTTGCCATCCTATCACGGAAAGGGGTAATCGTCTTACCCACATATACACTGGAACAAGGGCAAATCAGTATGTATATTATATAGTTACTCATGCAACTCAAACGATGGTTTATCTTGTACCTCTTGTTTGAATGTGGGTGCTGGAACGAATTACCCCGAGTCATGCTATTACATGTAGTGCAATTGCCACAGGGAAAACACCCTATTTTAGAGGTTTTAAGCCATGATTCCTTATGATAGTGTTTAATAGGATCCGATTTTACTAAATGGTCCCTGAGGTTTTTGGCTCTGCGATAGACCAATCTCGGAGGTGGCATGTTCCGAAAAGATAGCGTTGGATCAGTCTCCACGACCGGCCAGTGTTTACGCACTGCTCCTGTCAACTTTTCATTACCAGGTGTATAGGTGGTAACCAGGTTGAGCTGTTCGTGTTTAGCTTTGCTCTGTTCTTTGGGGCCATCCATACATAGCCTCTCTTGTGTCTTAATAATTTCAGCCCTGGCATACCCTCTGTTACTCAATTTTTTGCCCATCTCCTCCAACTGAGTGGTACGTAATGATAGCTCACTGTTGTTTCTCAGGACTCTGGTGAGCTGGGAAGTGATGACACCTTGTTTTTGGTGTGCAGGGTGGAAGCTTCTGGCATCTAATAAAGAGTTGCGGTCCGTGGGTTTAGTGTACAAGGATGTACCAAACCGCAATTTGCCTGATTCATCCACCTTGAACACATTCAAATCAAGAAAATGTACACAACTTAAATCATATTCAAGCTTAAACCGTATAGGAGACTCCATGAGGTTCAAACGTGTCACCCACTCACGCAAAGATGATTCACTACCCCTCCAGATGAGAAACACGTCATCAATATAGCGTGTATAATATTTCACCTTGGGGTTCTCAAAGGGCTTCATGAGTTCATGCTCATACCATGCCATAAAGATATTAGCGTAAGTGGGTGCCACGTTCGAGCCCATGGCAGTCCCTGAAATTTGTAAATAATAACTTTCCTCGAACTTAAAGTAATTTTTATCCAGACAAAATGATAACAGTGCGCAAAGGAATTCAATGGATGGTCCAAGGTAATTAACATTACCTGTCACCATGGACCTGACAGCCTCCACCCCATCCGCGTGGGGAATCACCGTGTAGAGGCTGTCGACATCCATGGTGACCAGGATGTCATCCTGTTGAAGATCAGAGTAATCTTTCAGGATTTTCAAAAGACTCGGTGAGTCCTGCAAATAAGCATCTGTATTCTTAACCACACTCTGAAGATGTGAGTCTATGTAGATGGCTATATTGGTAAGTACAGACCCCCGGGCAGATACAATAGGCCTGCCCGGTGGGTTCACCAAGGTCTTATGGACCTTTGGAAGAAGGTATAGTGCAGGCACAACCGGATAGTCAGTGGTAAGAAATGCATATTCCTTTTCACTCAAATGGCCAGCCATAAGGCCATTTTGGAGGAAGGAATCGATGATAGACTTGTAGGTAGATGTAGGGTTACTTTTTAATTTGACATAAGTATTCACATTGGCCAGTTGTCTAAGAGCCTCCTGTCGGTAATCAGTTAATGACCGAGGACGTGTGGCGTACGTCCTTGGTCTGGAAAGCAGCTGGAAGCGATCCTGCTCGCTTCCAGTTGCTTTCCGGTTATTGCAGTGATGCCTCGATATCGAGGCATCCTGCAATAACATTTTTTAGCAATCCGGTGCAGAGAGAGCCACTCTGTGGCCCTCTCTGCACCGGACATCACCGGCTAAATCCGTTGGTGGGTGGGAGCCGGTTCGGGAGGCGGGTGGCGGCCATCGATGGCCCTGATGATGTGGAGGGGGGCGGGATCGTGGGAGGGGGTGATCGGGGGCGCGCACGGACGCGCGCGCGTGCACGGGAGGGCGGGGGCGGGCGCGTGCACGGGGAGGGAGCGGGTGGGAGCCGCTACACTACAGAAAAATTATGTACTCAAAAGTTTTAAAAGTACTCACTATTGACATTAAAATGCATTAGTTAGGGGGTGGGGGATTGGTCTGTGGGGGGGGGGGGGGAAGCTACACTACAGAAAAACAACATAAAAATAAAAAATAAACTATTTCTCTTGCAAACTGGGTACTGGCAGACAGCTGCCAGTACCCAAGATGGCCCCCAATAAGTCAGAGGGGGGGGGGTTAGAGAGCTGTTGTGGGGGGATAAGGGAGGTTGGGGGCTAAGGGGGATCCTACAAAGTAGCATATGTAAATATGCTAAAAAATTTATTTTATTTTTTTAAAAAAATAAATAAATTATTTTAGTACTGGCAGACTTTCTGCCAGTACTTAAGATGGCGGGGACAATTGTGGTGTGGGGGAGGGAAGGGAGCTGTTTGGGAGGTATCAGGGGGTCTGATGTGTCAGGTGGGAGGCTGATCTCTACACTAAAGCTAAAATTAAAGCTGCAAGCTCCCTACAAACTACCTAATTAACCCTTTCACTGCTAGCCATAATACACGTGTGATGCGCAGCAGCACTTAGCGGCCTTCTAATTACCAAAAAGCAACGCCAAAGTCATATATGTCTGCTATTTCTGAACAAAGGGGATCCCAGAGAAGCATTTACAACCATTTGTGCCATAATTGCACAAGCTGTTTGTAAATAATTTCAGTGAGAAACCTAAAATTGTGAAAAATTTAGTGTTTTTTTTAATTTGATTGCATTTGGCGGTGAAATGGTGGCATGAAATATACCAAAATGGGCCTAGATCAATACTTGGGGTTGTCTACTACACTACACTGAAGCTAAAATTAACCCTAGAAGCTCCCTACATGCTCCCTTATTAACCCCTTCACTGCTGGGCATAATACACGTGTGGTGCGCAGTCACATTTAGCAGCCTTCTAATTAGTAAAAAGCAAAACCAAAGCCATATATGTCTGCTATTTATGAACAAAGGGGATCCCAGAGAAGCATTTACAACCATTTATGCTACAATTGTGAAAAAAATTGTGAAAAAGGGAAAAAAAATTTATTTGATCGCATTTGGCGGTGAAATGGTGGCATGAAATATACCAAAATGGGCCTAGATCAATACTTTGGGATGTCTTCTAAAAAAAAATATATACATGTCAATGGATATTTAGGGATTCCTGAAAGATATCAGTGTCCCAATGTAACTATTGCTAATTTTGAAAAAAAAGTGGTTTGGAAATAGCAAAGTGCTACTTGTATTTATGGCCCTATAACTTGCAAAAAAAGCAAAGAACATGTAAGCATTGGGTATTTCTAAACTCATGACAAAATTTAGAAACTATTTAGCATATGTTTTTTTGGGTGGTTGTAGATGTGTAACAGATTTTGGGGGTCAAAGTTAGAAAAAGTGTGTTTTTTTCAATTTTTTCCTCATATTTTATAATTTTTTTTATAGTAAGTTATAAGATATGATGAAAATAATGGTATATTTTGAAAGTCCATTTAATGGCGAGAAAAACGGTATATAATATGTGTGGGTACAGTAAATGAGTAAGGGAAAAATTACAGCTAAACACAAACACCACAGAAATGTAAAAATAGTCTTGGTCCCAAACGGACAGAAAATGGAAAAGTGCTGTGGTCATTAAGGGGTTAAATCTCTTAGTAACCACATAAAAGGGAGCAGAAAACATATTACACATAGTTAATATACTATAGCTCAATCACATGTTAATATTATCTTAATTATAACTGTGATATGCCACATTATCATTTAAGACATTTCATTTTAAAGATATAGGGCTAGATTATGAGTGGAGCGCTATATATGGCTCCCGCTCTCGCATTAACTATGCTAGAAGTAAGCTTTTTGTGTGCGTCGGGTATAAATAGATAAATATGCACACACATAAATATAGATATATATATACTGTATATACACATATTTAGACATGTGTGTATGTCTATGTTAAAACCCTTTGCAATCCTTTTCCCCTCATATCTTTGAGCCCTTATAACTTTTCAATGCAATTTTTTAAAATAATTTTATTAGATGGTGTTATTATGAGTGTAACTGTAATTTTGAATGTATTTTTGATGTGTTTTGCGCAACTTTTTATTCAAAAGTAACAGTTAACCAGAGCTAACGCGCTAACCCTTAGCGATTTTTAAATCAACTACTAGGAAAGTATCAACGCTTATTCACAGTCTTGTAAAAGTTATTCTGTCATTCTGTGGAAGAGGAACCAAGAGCTGTGGGCAAGCAGCAACTGTCTCTTTGACACCATGCAGGCAGAGCAGGGGTCAAGTCTAGTGGGAACGCATGGAAACAGAATTCCTAAACTATTTTTGCAGGTGGAACTAAGTTCCCCCTGGACAGAGGACAGAAACACTCCACTGGGAGGAGCTGGAGTACAGTCTGTTTAGAGGGATAGTGAGATCCTCTAGTAATGGGCAGTAACACTTCCTACAATACACTAAATGCAAGCCTGTCAACAGTCCTGCAGTGTGATAACCCTGCACTGTGTGGAACATATGGTGCTTGCATTCCTGTACGGCTTGCTCTGGGGTAATTTAGCTCCCCTTATCAGAAATAGGACTATTGTACCTTAAGTGGGTGAGACTCTGTGACAGAGGAGGAGCCTTAGGCCCAAAGGCAACCATTCAACCCTTCATTGGTTTTAATTAGTGTATAGATTATATACATTTAAATACAGTGTGTGTGTGTGTAAAACAATATTAATGTGAGGGGGGTGGAAGACTTGGTGAGTTCCCACATTTTATTTGTAGGACTTGACCCCTGAGGCAGAGAAATGCATATTGAAAGATTGGTTAACAAATTTGCTTCTGGGTATCATCGCAAATTAAAAACCTGAACTGTTTCTGTTAAGATGAGACTTCAGTTTAGGGCTGAAACGCGTTGACTATTTACTGCTCGAGTTTCAAGGATACATTTGGATACAGACTTCTTCATTAGTTAGTTTACTAGGTTTTTTGCATTATTACACTATGTTGTTTTCTTTCCACAGGTTTATGCCTTACATGCACCCCCCCCCATTTCCTCCTCTTTACTGGTTGCCCGTTTGTTAGCCTATTACAGAAGCCAAAAGAATCCCATGACCGCAATCACCTGGAGAGAACACACTAAGACGCCGAGACCATACGCACCTGACGAGAGCGGAGTAGGTGTCTGAATACGGTCAGTGTATCACAAAAAGGTGTTTTTAATGCGGCAAGTGTAATGTAAGACAGTGGATTCATTGAGGCCAAAGCAAACGGAGGTCCGGTAAGAGGTTTGGTGGGGTTATCTGGCTTTTCATCTATCTGATGGCAGGATTGTCTAACTAACTTCACATTAGATCTGGGCGCAAGTATTCTCAGTAACCTATTACCACGGATTATAAAGGTCCTTATTCATTAATAGACCGGCTTCTTTTTTTTACAGTGCTTTGATGTGCAGAACTTTTTAATATAAAATGTTTCAAGTGACTGTGGCCACAAGTCTTGAGAATATTTCTAATAATTTAACAGACATTGTTTTTAGGTATATCTAATAAGATTTAATATGTGCTCAGTTTAACTTAATATTGGTTTAGAAATATACTTGATTTAAAGTGAATACATTTTATGTCATAGACATTTTCATTTCATTTATTTGTACGTTTTATTTGTACATTTGATTTGAGTTTTTTTATTCATAACACTTAGCTTTCTTAGCGCTCCCCTATCAACCTTTTTCAATCCTAAACTGTATATATATATCTGAGTATTAGGAAATCTCAGACTATTGTGGGGAAGCCTCTTAGGTGTTTGAGTGCTTTAGTTCTACAATTCTTTTTTAGCGTGTTTCCACAGGTTTATGCTTAGCATCATTTAGAATCACATCATTGGATCGTATTTTGGATTCACTTTCTATTTTTGTAGTTTTATTTTTATTTTTTTATTCTATTTTTACTTCTTTTTTTTTTTGGGGGGGGGGGGGTTATTTTTCCATCTTTCTTTTTGAGAATATTTTTCCATTGAATATTGCCTCATACCTTTTTCACTTCACACACTAAGGATGGGCACACTTTAAGAAGATCTTCTTTTTGCCAATACTAGACATTAACTGTAACTGGACATTATTCCTAGGACAACCCATTTGGACTTATCTCTTTTAATTTTATTTTGATTATTGTTACAATAGGGTATCCTATTTTCACTTAATAAATTGTTATGTTTTTAATCTAATCTTTAAGTTATATTCTATTTTTAGGTTATTATTTATATGTTCTAGCTATAATTGTTTCCTTTTTTTAATCACTTTAGTCTTCTGGCGGTCCCTACACATATTTCTATTCCATACTATTAGGTTCTTTAGGGGGACTTATTTGGAAGCTTGTGACTCAATATAAGTGTAGGCGCTGTAATACCCCTCATTTAAAAGTACAGTTACACTCATAATAACACTAACACAAATTATAAATCCATATTATACAATTAAAAAAATTAGGTATTTTTTATTATTAAATATATATTTCTATTTATATCTTATACTGTTTATTACATTTCTGCACCTATATATCCATAGGAATAGATATGAAGGTATTGGTATATACAGATATATAGAAATATGTATTTAAGAATAAAAAAGTTAAGAACATTTGAATGTAAGATATGTACAGTAAATATGCAATAAAACACATAAATACATATGTAAAAAGTGCATTGGAGCCCTTATAGTTAAGTAGCCAAAAACATGTAAAATCCTATTAATGCAATATTCATATTTAATAAAGTATTTTACTGTGTATTTACTGTAGAAGTTTCACATTACAATGTTCTTCACATAGGAGAATATGCTCTAAGTATTTTTTAATAGATGTTCCTATATATATATATATATATATATATATATATATATATATATATATATATATATATATATATTGTACCAAAAAACATCACATATATATATATATATATATATATATATATATATATATATACATACATATATACAGTATATATATATATATATATATATAAATACAGTATATATATATATATATATATATATATATATATATATATATATATATATATGTATGTATTTATTAATAAATAGAACATATGTGAAAAACATTGAAATGTGAAATATTAATATTTCATGTCAGATTAGTGCAATTGAGAAAATACAATCAGGTTTGCTCACGAGTAGGGTGTTAGTGTTTTTCACTTTTCAAGCTACATTGAAGTCTATGGGGAGAATAGGTTAAAGCGATTGCATTATTGTTTGTTCGGCTTTTTTCACGCGTCAGGTTAGTGCGCGAGTGAAAACTTTTTACTTTCAGCTTGTAATATGTCCGACATGTGCAAGAATTTGAAAAAAGTTGAACGGAGTTAGCTGGTGTGAATGAGCGATAATTAGTGTTCTACTTGTAAGCTATCCCTAAGCTGCGCTAAGGCACCACTTTGGTACGTAATGTTATGCAGAAATTAACCATTATAGCTTTTATGTATGTTATTTAATAAATCCGATTAACAGTCAAGTTTTACAACGAAAATCTATTTTCTCTATCATTATAAATAAAATAGTTACTGTATCTATAGCAGCTTAACATCTCACTAGAATATTTTGTTAAAAGAGCAGTAATGTCTGCAGGGAATATAATTTAATCGGAGAAGGGGGTGCCAGAATTTTAAATATCTTACATTTACAAAATATAATCAGAGACTGCCCTGCCACCACACTTTACAATCTTGACTCCACTGCTTGACTCACCAAAACCACAGCATTTCTTACCTTACCCATAACTCACTTGATGACATTCCCAAACCACTGAGACTGCACCCCCAGCCATTCTGTATCATAAAATAGGGAATGTTGTGAAGTGTGCTACATATTTGTATAATGGCCAAATGGTACCCAAATTGTACCCATGAAAGTTATGCCCAGGTATCCTCTCTCTCCCTCCTAAAAGTAAAGCTGGAAGGGATATGGAAAGATTTGTAGGTATGTAATGAGCACAGTCCACATAGATTGGTGCTAGAGTAAGCACATATTGGCACGAAACCTAAAACAGACTCTTTTTAATGCTTAATTATGTTACTATGCTGGGGCTGTTTAGGCACAGAATATGAATTAAATGGTATGTCCATTTAAACTTCTTTTGTAGCCACTCAAAGTAAATGTAAAAATGTAATCATATACATTCTCTTTAAAGTATCTTATTTATCAATTTAAAATATTTCTAAGTTTGAAATCTTGCTTTTTGTCTTTATGTAATGTTTAATCCTTTCGTAATTAGGTAATTACAATAAACATTTCCATGAATTAATGTTTGCAAAAGTTTTGTAAGAAATGTCTGTATAAAATAGGTTTTATTTACAAGAAAAAGAGAGTAAATTTGGTATTTATCAAATGATATGTCATTGTATAAAAATAGTGTAGTGATGTATGATACTAACTTTTTCTGAAGAAACGTATGGAAATAGCACCACCTTCTGGTCATTCAGAGAAACACTACTCAATTTATAAATTTGCTAAATGGTACTGTCAGAGCACATTACGGCCTAGATTACAAGTGGAGTGAAATGGATATAGCGAGAAGCCCAAACATGATTGCTAGGTCACAATATTTTCACTGCTAGAATCCATATTAAAAAGTGGGTGTACAAACAAGAACTGCAACCTCGCTTGCTCAAACTAATGGGAACTAACACTCCCTATAATGTAAATGAGAAGTGGAAAGTGGAAACTCACACTCTTGTTACACGTTTATGGTTAACCCTTGTACTGGAGCGATATTAACATTAACATTATGCGAATAGCTCTGATAAAGTCAATGTGACTGTCAAAAGAGAGAAGTTAATTCACTGTTTGCAATAATATGACAATTCCAATATTAAAAAAGATAAACAAACTGAATAAAGTTCCTACTTGAAGAAACGTGCCAGTAACCTTAGCTTACCCTTTGGCCAAACACCAGTCAAGAGACTTGTCACTCCTGCAGCACAATACTGGACCACTTCGCGGGGTATTGTGTGTATCCAACAACTTTTAACTTCATAGTAAGAACTCCCTTGGTTGTAGCCTTGAAGCCGACTGATCGCTCGGAATCCCTTACTTCAGGGAATTATACATTGATTGCTCAACCTTCAATGTCACTGCTAATTCTGGTAATTTAAAAATGAAGATACTTCAAAGCACCTGGAGTTATATAAAAAAAAAAAAACAACCAGACCAGCAATTGATGATGACAGCTTAAACTTTTAGGCTCATGCCATAGTCATAGGTAAAAGACACCTCACCTGAACTTACTTTTAAAAACAATACTCATTGCTCATTGGTTAAAACAAACACCATACTGTCTGTTTGGCGACTACATTTAAAGAAACCTTTA